>NC_035442.2:80702214-81009193 GCF_002127325.2 Helianthus annuus
ACATGATAACTAACCGAGTTATAACCACAACGCAGCTCATTGGAGAGAAACAGTTAACGAGGAGTTAGAATCACGAGATTAACGTTACAAACCTTGAAAGTTCGGGTTGTCACATCATCCCCAACTTGAAAGAAATTTCGTCCCGAAATTTGACAAGTAAGCACAGAAGAGTGAAGCGATAGAAACTCTAATTAAACTATATGTAATACTACACAAATAATAATCACAATTAATAATCAAGCATTACACACAATCACTAATCATCCAGATAGCTACGCGGACACTACGTTAACCAAATTGTAAAACAGGATTGCGAGGTCAGTTGGGTGCCACATCATCCCCAACTTGAAAGAAATTTCGTCCCGAAATTCGCCAATGATATTGAAAGTTAGTCCCACCGTTTGAATAATCGGGGATAACAGAGCTTCACCTGATCTTTGCGTTCTCCCACCGCGAATTTCCACTATTTCTTAAGCTTAACAGCTTCCCAAGGGGTTCAAGTACAAATCCTGGATCTATGACTAGGTTCTCATTTCCATATATGTGTTTCTGGTTGCTAATATCCTACCTTGACTTTCTCACATGTCAAACTTCGTTCCCGTGCGTGGATATCTGGGCCTTCAGGCCCGGTCACCCACATATGGTCTTCAGGTTTCAATGCATCCTATCAAAACTCAGGTGAATAGGATATCGAGGCCCATGTGCTTCGCCTACACCATTTCCCTAAGCTGAGAAAGCTGAGAAGACGTCCTCCTAATTTGATTCCCAAGAGTTCACCGCTCCCCGCAGTGCTAACGAGGTTAAGGCTACGCAATCTTCGAAAATCCCGTGATGATTCTGTGATAGTATCCAGCGAATCCAAGGGATTGCTGTATCCCAGAAGGAAATCAGGATTTGCATAAGGTCAATTCTGAAATTCTACCTAACGATGTGGAAGTAAACCAGGTAACTCCTCAGAAGACACGTCAGAAAATTCACGAATAACTGGAAGATACTCTATCTTCCTTTCTTAAAGTGGCGAATCGGTGACAAGAGCTAGTATAGCAGAGTAGCCCTTCCGTAGACACTTCTGGCTTTCACGACTGAGACAATGCCAACAATGGCACCACTGCGATGATCTTAAACTGATAAGGATTTCCCCACTGGGGAGAGGGAACGCACGATTTTCTTTTTGCAGAGAATTTTCTGCTTGATACATAGATAACCAAGTCCATGTCAACGACCACGTCAAAACTTACAAGAGTATTGGGAAGTAGGTTAATGTCGAACACTTAACCCACGAGAGCAAGTTTACAACCAAAAAGAACGTGAGAAGCTTCTATCGATTTACTATCAGTTAATTCTACTACATGCTTATTCACAAGAAAGGTGGGAGTCAGTCCTAACTGACGACTGAACCCTAAGGCACATAACTCCAATCGAAACAAGAGTCAAATAAAACAGGAGCAGAAAAGATCATTCAAGAAGACGTACCGGTCTCAACATTGCCATCATTGCGAGTCTCCCCCAATAGTAAATACTCTTCCACGTGCTCCGTTCCCACCATTGTTCCCATTGTTGCCGCTCCCAGTATTGTTGTTGTTGCCAGCATTCTGATTAAGCTGAGGGCAATCCCTCTTAAAATGACCCTCATCACCACACTGAAAACACCCCTTTTGATTTCCCTGGTTCTGTTGAGACTGTTGCCTCTCCTGTTGCTGTGGCTGCTGCTGCGGCTGCTTTGGAAGCCAGACCCTGCAATCTTTAGCCATATGACCCACCTTGTTGCACCTATGACATACCCGGGTGCATGGCCCGCGATGGTGGAACATACACTTATCACACTTTGGTAGCTTTCCCGCGTAAGAACCCTGATTTGAATTGTTGCTTTGATTCTGGTTCACAGAAGACGACTGGCTGAAGCTACGGTGGATGTTGTTGTCTGCCCTTTTATGAGATTGGCTGGCACCGGTTGCTTTTTCAGTATCGTTCCATTTTCGTTTGTGATCACTAGCAGGTGTGGTAGCTGTAGCAGTCGAGGTAGTAGCAGAAACGCGTGGCGGCAGGTTGCCACGTTCGACCTCCTGGTCAGTAATCTTATGTGCCAAACGGACGATTCGGGGCAGATTGTCTAGGTTTGCAGCAGTAACGTACCCCTTAACAGCTGGTGCTAAGCCCTTGAGATACAACTCAATTCGCCGAGGTGGGGGTCGAGACATGTTAGGGCACAAAGTTGCTAAATCATTAGACCTCCTAGTGTATGCTTCAATCTCAGATCCCTCCATTTTCAGATTGTAGAACTCGTTCTCCAGTTTCTGAATCTCATCACGAGGACAATACTCCTCTCGCATCAACTCCTTGAAATCATCCCAAGTGGTGGCATTTGCCATCTCAATACCCAACATCTGAACTTGGGCATTCCACCATGTAAGGGCACCATCCTCGAGTGTGCCCGTAGCATACTTCACTATGTCCCCAGCTGGACAGTTACACATTGCAAATACCGATTCTGCCTTCTCAAACCATCGTAGGAGTCCTACAGCCCCTTCAGTCCCACTGAAGGTCTGTGGCTTACAATCCATGAACATCTTGTACGTGCAAGCAGGTGGAGCAGGCGGATTGTTTTGATTCGCAGGTTGGCCTAAAACGAAGGGACATGCAACACACAAGTAAGATTCGAGTATACGTCATAAGGATAGAGAGTAATTGGCAACATATCGTACCAGCCTGGTAAGCCGCTAGGGCTTCAGCTACACGAGTGTTGATCAAGTCGGTTAATTCGGCCTGGGTCATAGCAATGTGACCACGTCCACCACCTCGGCCTCCTCCACGTCCACTCATGGTTCTATATAAGAGAAGGGAACAATCTTAAGGGTCGAAATGAGGTAAAAGTCGAGTATCACATTGAAATCTACAAACTACCTAGTTTACACACAATAGGGCAGAACCCTTCTCACGCTCGTCAAGCCTCACTGGGACTTACATGCACCTCACGTTATTATTATGTGTGCACCCATAGTAATAAGGTAATTTGCATGCTCATCTCAGTGCCTCTTAACTTGCGCTAAAGGTTTCCCCACATTCAAATAGCAAGCGAAAGGTTTTATAGGATCAAGAATCACAATGGTCGAAGGGTAGTGTCACACTAACAGTTCACATAATAGGGGTTGGTAATATAAGGGCTAATGCAGTTGTGCCAAGTGTGCATTCACGTGTAATGTTATACATAAGTGTACACTAGATATACTATGCAATAGTAAATGATAAACGAACCTTGCAGTCTGGAGCTGAGTGTCATGGTCGATTTCGGTACTGTTCGGTTATAGTCTGGTTTTATGAAACGTTTAAAACCAAGTTCACTATAACCAGCGGCTCTGATACCAAACTGTCACACCCCCAAATTACCACATAGGGAGTGTCCCTGTTAGGCGTGTGACATACCAATAACGAGCCACCAATTACATTGAACCCATACAAGTTATAAGTAAAATCCCCATTATTAATAAGAACATCTTCAACAAGTTTAAACGAAAATCAATAAGTTCAGCGGAAGCAAATAGTAAACCAAGTTAAACTGTTTCAAAATCCAAGTATAGTTTCATGAAATCAATCGCATAAATCCTCCCAGTCGACCCATGACCACTCCAGCTACTCCAGACAGCAAGTTCCCAAGTCCAAGATATCTAACAACCTGCGAGCATGCAACAAGTGTATCAGACAACGCTGGTGAGTTCATAGTTTTACGAAAACGTTAGTTACCAAGTGTTTAATCCAGTTCATTGAATACCATTTTGAAAACAATGTTGATAATACCCCAATACAAGACGACTTCTGATTATTTTGCCCTTTCTCCAATGCTCCTATCAAAGCATTGGTCATGACTAGGTCATTAGTTCAACACCCGTCCTCCCAGGAACGGGGTGAGGTTGCCAAACCTAAGTAGCGCTACTAACTAATACCATGTTACCTTCCTGGTAACCAAACAACACGGAGGGACTTTAAAGGTGATAGGAAGAGTATATTATCCAACATTCCCGTTTTTACCCAAAAGACTTGTCCCTCCCAGGAATACCCACTGACTGTCCCAACCACCGGGACGCATGCTCAAGAAAGATGAACTCACCTTAGTTTTGCTCGGTAAGATTAATTATCCGTTTAACAGTCAGTCACAAACGTCCTAACACGGTTACCGACAACAATTAGTTTTGAATGCACATATTCTAGATATTTCATGCACTTTTAACGCACATACTCCCTAATCACATATCACGCAATCCCGTGCATATGACACCCACATATTATTATACGTACTGTAACAGTTGACCATTCAATGAAATCCGCAACATACATCATAATATCACATATTACTCAATCACATGTCATACATCTCTAATATTTAAATAACACCCTTATAGTTCAATCATGGCAATTAACATACAAATTCAACATCATCGAGTAGCATATAACCAGTTCCTAAACCCATGTTATCAGTCCACACAACTCTTGGCAACTAGATTAATTCAGTGATCACCCTAGTGTGCTACTTAACCAAACTAACGACCCAACTCAGTTTGTATAACTTATGTTTCTAGCCCGCTAATTAAATCCAGTTCGTAGGCCGCCCCCCTAGAGCCCAACCCAGCTTAATCGGCCCACCAATCAGCCCACTATGGGATTCAAAAGTCGGCCTACATTATTCATTCCAAATTCAGTACAACATAAAGTGTTTACTACAGCCCACATTATTCAATATTGAAGATTATTCGTTCGAGACCCATGGTCCCATACGATACTTAGCTGCTTATTACGACGTAAGTTATGTAACAAATTTTAAAATAATATATAACCAATTATATATAGAAACTGTGATAATCAATATAAGCCTTATATAATCGAAAGAGAAAAATGGAATACAGTTAAAATATGGTTTTCACTATTTCTTTTATTGTTACTTATTAATAATCAGTTTATCAACAAAAATCATCACATCCATTAATTCTCATAACATTAATATCCCTGACATGTGCACATGGTTATTTGATCAAGACTACCATTAATCTACAATTCTATTGGACCTAAATAACAACTAATATAACACATCGGTTACTTAAATTTAGTGGACTAATTTGATAGGACCAAAGATAACTTAGTGGGTTTGAACAATTACTACATGGATCAGTTCTTATCATTGGTCAATTTGAGAGGCACACATCAAACAAGGGAATCCATAATTATCACATGCACACAAGACTTTTCTTATTTATGTCATCATGCATTTATTCACACATACAATCTGATTCATATATGTATTATATTAACTCATATTCATGCATATACAATTTTTGTTAATTAGTTCACACATGAATCAAGATCAAACAATTAAGAATTTCAACAGATAAGAAACTACTAACCAAGGGGCTCGACTAGAGAAGATGATGCCTCGCTGAGATCTACTGTGTCGCTAGTTTAGGGGGCATAGGGTTTACAAGTAGTTGGGTAATCTTATACAAGTTATAAGTAAATAAGAGAGAGGGGTTTCCTTGCTGTTGTCGCCGAGTGGAACAAGGAAAGAAATAGGTTTGTTAGTTACGTATCCTTGACTCTTAATATAAGTGCTGAACAATGATTAACACGAACCACTAATGGGTTTGGGAATGGCCCGGCTTGGGCTTATGATATCTGGGCCGGAGTGGGTAGGGTGCAATCTAGAAGGTTTCCAATATTACACATACTCTTATACACACTTTACGTAACCAAATTAAATAGGAAAAAGGCCCGGATTGTTTGGGCTTGCGAAACCGGCCAAGAAGCAACCCAAGTCCAAGCAACTAACATATACTAGGTCCAACTCTAAGAAATTAAACATATAATAGGCCCAACACTAAGGTTTTCGAATACGGGTGTTTGATTTGGGCCCCGAGTATGCGTGAGTGTGTGTGTTGGCTCAAATGTGTGTGGCCAAGTATACGAACATGATAACTAACCGAGTTATAACCACAACGCAGCTCATTGGAGAGAAACAGTTAACGAGGAGTTAGAATCACGAGATTAACGTTACAAACCTTGAAAGTTCGGGTTGTCACACATGTGTTCACCCCATCTCCAAGGTTCACCCATATATTATTTCGGATACTCTGTCGAAGCCCTAACATCATTGAACAACGTATTTAAGTAAATAAAACCAACCACAATACAATTGGTGACCAAAAGCCAGTTAACCAAGTTTTAAATTAAACAGCGGAAGCATAATACGTGATACCAAAATATAAGTTCATAGTCCATAAGTTTAAAATCCAAAACGTAGATTTAATAAGTTCATAAGGATTAAGTGTTTATTACGGAACATGACAGTCCGTATCCCACAACGACTCCTTCCTCGTGCAAGCTCCAAGCATTTAACAACCTGTAAGGCATGTAACAACGAGTCAACAACAAAGTTGAGTGAGTTCACGTGTAGTTGTTTAGTTTTAATTTGTTTCTGAAAACGTGGTTTGTCTTTCGTTGGCGTAATTGCCGTGGGGGTTACCCCGTAGTTGAAAGTAAGATTAACCAGTTCATTCTTTATTATGTAACAGAATCATTGTTTCAAAACACACGGAAATTTGAAGTTTCGTTTCATTAAACATTAAACATTTACATCGTCTTGAAATCTAACAAACAAGTTAAACATAGTCTATCATTGTTATTAAGTCACTAAGGCCTTGTCCAGTCCTATGTGAGTGCATCCTATCAATCAACATTAAACATATGTGAAAACAAAGTCAGCAAAGAAATGCTGGCGAGTATATAGGTTTTATGAGAGTGTCGGATTCATGGCTAGTTTATATGTTGTAGTACCTTGTTAGACTCAAAGAGTCAAAATACTTACCTTGTTTTGAAAAGTGTATTACAACATAAATAACCAACTCAAATCAAATTGGTTATAGTTTATTATAAAATCTCATAGCCATGATTCTTAACCCAAAACATTTAGTTAAAGCAATTTGTAAAAATCTCGTAAAAACTCGTTAACAAAACTCGTATGGTTTATATCATTTCAAAAACCTCGTTTGTGTGACATCGTCTCAAAATCGTTTACCCAAGTGAACTAAATAATGCCACGGTATGTAATATGTTGAAAACACTTATATATAGGAAGTACCAGCGGCGTATCCACCATGCTTTCAACGGCGTATCCACCATGCTTTCAACATATTACACCTGTCTCGTTATCTAAACACTAACCGAAAACCAATCGTTTACCCAAATCGTTTAACTCGTTAAGATCGTTTCAAAATCGTTAACTCGTTTAAAATCGTTTAAATCATCCTCGTTTTAATTTGTGAAAACTACTTTTGGTCGCCTCGCTAATAATATCCAAACCTTCGTGACTCGCCAATCGCCAATCTCGCATTAACTAACCACCAACGGGTAAGTTAACAATCATCTCGCATTAACTAACCACCAAAGGGTAAGTTAACAATTACAGATTCGGTCGCTACCCACCTAACCCACACATAACCATGGGTGCAGTCTGATAGCGGGATTTGTCAGATCCTATGGTACCATAACGTAATATTGGTCGGTTTGGCCAAAATTAATGGATGTTATTCGTTATGTAATTACAACCAACAAGCTTGTTCATATTATCAAAATCGTTATTAGTTTTAATATAAACCATCTTAATCGGTTTTTTTAAAAAAACATTGTTTAAACGTTGAAATCATTTAACACATATGGATCACCCCAAAACAATCGAAAACAGTAGAATAGGGGAATTATGTACTCGCCTGAGAATGCTTAGTGGTCTTTGAACAACAACCAAGCAAAGCTAGAGGGAGCACGGAATCAATCGGCAACCTAATAACTATATAAATAAACCGGACCTAAGTCGGAGGATCGGATAGGATGAGGTCTTGTAAACCAAATGAGTTATTGGAACTCAAATGACATGATTTAACAATGCCTACATACTAAATTGAAACCTAAACTTGACAAGTTAAAAGGTGTTATTTTAACTAGTATTCCAACATTCATAAATATAATTTAAGTTAAAGTATTTATTATTTTAACAAATAATTATATAACTTGGAATAATATCCAGGACACAAAGAAACATAACTCAAAGACACTAATTAATACTAAGTCAAGGCACGACCCGCACGTCTAATAGACCGTAGTACGTTGTAGGTAGTCGTGCACACTAGTAGCGGCTTGAGTTACGTCGGATTGAAGAACGCAAAACTGTGAGTTCATGTCCCCCTTTTCTCTTAACTGTTTTTGGTTTTATAACTCTCGGGGGTGGAATACACGTTACGATTGTTTAAACGGTATGAATTGACTAGGAAATGAACTGTTAGATCATGTGAGCATAGATTGAATTTGAAATGCCATTAATTCTTAATTAGGGACGAAGGTTAGATCTAACGGGTACGGCCGAACCCCACTCATGGTACTTGTGACCACTTGAGTGCTTCGGTGTCCCAGTCGAGGTAAATCGACAATAGTCAAGGTGAATTGACATAGTCGAAGGGGAATTCGAAGTAGTCGAGGTAAATCGACAATAGTCAAGGTGAATTGAAATAGTCAAGGTGAATTGACATAGTCGAAGGGGAATTCGACATAGTCGAGGGAATCAACAAGGGTATAAGCCTACTCATCTTGAGTGCTCCCTATGTCTTCACATGTTTTAATGTCCTTGCAAAACTTTAATTTAATTTGTTCATAAATGCTTTTCATACCTGTTTTCAAAGGAGTTGCTCAAAGTTTACAAGGTTTTCAGTACTAATACGAAACACATGAACTCCCTCAACTTTTGTTGATGTTTTCTAAAATTACATGTATTTCAGGTAACAAGTTGGATCTTGGGCGCTAGTGTTATTTCTAGAAGTAAATTCCAAGTTTAGATTTCATCCACTTTCGTCGATTTGTAACTTAGTCGAATGTTGTGTTTAAGACTTAAATAAATGGTGCTTGTAATACTTTAAACTTAATGAATGGATGAACATCGTTTTGATCATATAGTTGTTTATTATGATTGAATGCAATGGTATTAAACAAGTCGCACATCATACGCTTCCGCAAAAGTCAGGGTGTGACATCTCTAGACAACAAATGCCATGAAGCGCATATGCTTATGAAAGCATTAACGAGCAAATTAGCAAATTTGGACCAATCAAAGGAGATGTGAAGCCAGACCCTGTCATGACATCATGGCGTTTTGATGATGAAACAGACATGGTGACGGTTACATACGACAGCGGAGAGTAGGAAGTCTACTGGCTAGAGAACATCATGACAAAGCAGCGACTGGGTTTCATGGAAGAATTGCATAACGCCACTTGTACCAACACTGAAATAAACTCAAAATTGCAGTTAATGCAAGACATGTTCAGGTGGAGGCTTCAGAATCTTCAGAAACAAGAAGCTGATGAAGGTGAATGTGATGACATGGATGAAGATCCAGATGAAGACTCCGAGGAGGAAGAAGATGACGCAAGTGATGGATACTATTCGGATAAAGTACCTTCTGACGAAGGAAATTAATTTTTTCCTCTTTTTTTTCTTCTATGTAATCTTCTTTTTCTTAAGAAAATTAAACGATATATTTCTATCTTTATTAGCTAAACGCCAAAAAAATACTAAAAATGGTTAACCCTAACAAAACGCCAAAAATAACAAAAAATATTTTTCCTGCTTAATATTTTATTTACTCCGTTATTGTATTTTGTCATTTTGGTCTGCATAACGCCATTTAAAAAAAAACGCCAAAATTAGAAGATGGGACGTCTATAACCTATAAAATTGATAAAAGCTGATCAACACAGTAAATACAAAAAAAGTAACTGAAAAGACAGTTACTTTATTACTATCATTTATTACAATAAAAAGTCCCGCCTAAACTACGCGCCAAAAAACTCCTATAAGAGAGGGGTCTATACACAATGAAATTAATCACAACTAGAAAACACAAAATCGCCATATCCTCTAGAACCCACTACCTCTAAAACGCCACAGATGGCAAAGCTTTCACTGAAATGGATCCTTTTTCTGAGGGGGTTAAGTCAATAATATTTTGCTGAATGAGATGGACAAATATTCAAGAAAAAGAGACCGATGACAATTATATGCCATCATGTGAGCTTTGTTCTTGATGATTATATGGATGGAATAAAGGGTTCAACACAAGTGTAAAATGCTATTTTGGACTCCTGTTAGGATCTGAGTTTGGATTGATTGTGATTTGTGTTTGAATTTAGATGGACAAATGAAAGAGTAGTGCAGCGGAATTTAATGGAACCAAACTTTTCACAATCAAACAGAAGAAATGCTATCAATCATACATTTTCTAACACTGAATCAAATGATTAAATTTATTTTTAAACTCTGATTACAATGTGTGTATGATATGCAAACTCCCCCTCAGCCTGAGCTCAGTGTTTGTTCGTGCAGAAAGAAGATGGTGAATGAGCTAAACAGAACAGTACAGAGTACTGTTCTATTTATAGGCACTTGCAAACCTCTGAGCATCTAAGCTCACATCACCATGAAAGTGACATCTAACCTCATAACAAACTCTAACAACTGATCTATACAAATACTGCTTATGCTAACTACTGATATTACATTACAATGCATAAACCAAATATAAACTGCTGTTGCATCCTTCCACTGCTGTGAGCCCAGCAGATGTTGTCATGATCAGCAGTGCTTGATCAAAGGCAGTAGATTGAGCAGCAGAGATTTAGTTCTTCTATCAGACTTTGTCTTGGTCAGTAGTTGTAGGTCAGCAGATTGCATGATCAGCGGATAGGAGGTCAGCAGATGTTGAAACCACTTTCAAGGGGAGAGACTTGCAACCAAACATCTGCTTATTTTGAATCTACTGTTGTGATCCAGTTTTGGCTTTTATTATCTGTTCCTTTGGTAGGGTTCAATCCCAACAATCTCCCCCTGGAACAGATAATGCCAAAACTCTCCATTATTGTAGATTTTTATTGCCTCAACAACACTTCCCTTATTTGCCCTTTGAATTGTAGTTCGAAGGTTAAGGCATCTGTATCATCTTCATCCCTGCTAAGTGGAAGATCAAGGAGATCCTGCAAATCTTCAAGTCTTAGGCCAAGAGCTTGTTCCCTTGTAAATTTCTTCACTTCGCCATCTGCCCTGACCATAGTCAATACGTGGTTCTGTTTGTCAGTTTTCCACTCTTGTATTTTTAGGCGAGATGGGTTTCTTGGGAGATTTTTATTTGTTGAGGAGTTTGGTGAGGCTGGCCTATTCATAACTGGCTGAGCAGTATGTGCAGATTTTTCCAGTTCAAATTCTTCTTTCAACATTACCAACGCGCCCGTTTGCACAATGGCTTTTCCAGTAAGAATTTCTTGAACTGTTTCAGAACCTAACTGGCTTTGTCTCCTTCTTTTGTAGATGGCAGTACCAGCAGGAGCAGTGGTTCTTTTGAGATGTGGCTTTGATGATCCTTTCGAAACCTCTGCTATGGAGTAGTCAGGCTTTTGTGGAGCTTTTGGATCTTTCTTCCTTAGCTCTTCCAAGCTCTTGTAGGTGGCCCTAACCCTCGCTTCTCCCCACTTAGACACAGAGTTCTTTGACCCATATTCAGCAATTATCAGCTCCTCTTTCATTCTCTTCAGCTCTAAAGCTTTATCAGCTTCAACCCTTTTGAATTTTTCTAGGGGAGTCTGCTTGACTTTATTTTTGATCATTTCATGAATCCTGGCTACTTCCTTTTCAAGCTCAGGAATAGTCCAGTTTCTGAACATGTGCTTCTCCCCCTTGTATGTCTTGTAGGTCATGATGTTTTCAATGTAGTCTTTTCTCAAGGACTCATCTGCCTTTTCTGAGATTTGCTGACATACATTCTTTGCAAACTGTTCCAAAGCTTTGACCTGTGTAAGTAGAAACTGATAGTTTTGTTGATACTCTCTATCAGATTTCCCTTGTTTGTTTTTGATTGAGATATCCTCTGCTTGCTTGGCCTTGATTTTCAAGTATTCTTCAATATTGGTTGGCCTGGGATATCCTTCAATCGATGGCAAACTCCTTTTTGGCAGGGTCATCCTCATAGTAGAAGGACTTAATCTCTTCTCTGACTGTTATAAGTTCAAGAGGAAATTGAACACCTGCAGGAGGTAAGGGTTTGTATAGTTGAGCTGAAGAGAGAGGAATGGGTTTTGAAACTGTGACAAGTGCTTGGGATTTTGAAGCTTTTGGTGGTGGAGATGGAGAATCATCATCTGATATGACAACCCTTTTCCTTTTTATTTTAGGAAGGGCAGATGATGTTTTAGGTGGATCAGTGGTTTGTGTTTGACTAACAGCTGTTGAAACAACTGGTGTTTCAACCACTGTTGTCATTACAGCAGATGTTTTGTCATCTGCTGTCTTCTGCTTTAGGGCAGGAACAGATGGTGATGATAAGGCAGTGGTGGTGGTGTGCGTTGAAGTGGTGTGTGTTTGAATGGGAGCAGTTGTTGTAACAACTGTTTGGGTGGAGGTTTGATGTAGGTGGCTTTTGGACAGTGTTTTTGGAGAGTGCTTTGAAAGGCTGGATGGTGTGGATTTGGGTTTCCTTACTTTTCTAGTAAGCTTTCCTTTTGGAATCGGATTTTGATCATCCTTTTCACCAGAACAACCCTGCGCATTCAGCTTTATGAAAGCTTTCTTCTCCTCATTCCACCTTGACAAGGCCTTTGCCAGTCTATCCCTTTTTACACTTATGACAGCATCATCAAGTGCATTCCTGGTAACATCAACCTTTTTACTACCATCTGGCAAAGGAATATCTCTGAGCATTGCACCTGTTGTTGTATCAAGATACAGCCCATTATCAATCCCCTTCTTTATCCACTCCTTAATTTTCTCCCCCTTTTTGGCATTATATGCAGGGAGGTCATCAATATAAAGTACAGTCGGAGGAGCATTGCCAGTGGTTGTTAGCAATTGGGCCTTAAGAGCCTTGATGTCATCATTTGTATCCCGGAACCTAGACTCCATTGCCTTTTTGACCTCTTGAACATGTTATTCATGTTGTTGCTCGGCCAATTGAAATTGTTGATGGAGAAAAGGTTGAAAGAGGTTCTAGAGCTCATTTGTAACATCTGCTGGTGGTGGAGCAGGTGTTTGAGATGGAACAACAGTGGATGGTACCTTTTGAATTGTTAACAACTGTTGCATCATTTCTTTAATTTCTGCAACAGATGTGTCCAATTTTTCAACACGTGCCGTCAATTCTTGGTACTTTAAACCATCACCCAATTTAATGGGATCATCTGATTTCCCACTAGCAGTGGTTTTATCAGAAGTTGAGGTAGGGAGTGTACTCCAAACATCAACAACTGATGCCCCTTTTTCTTGGTACTGGGGTCTTCTTCCTTCAACACTTGATAATCTTTTGATGTTACCAGTGGTTAGTGCAAACTCACTGGCAGATAACAGAGGTGTTATAGAAGGAATTGCCTCCAAGGAAGTCTTATTGATGTAACCACTGTCCAAGTGTAAACCTATAGGTTCAACACTTGTAGTGGCTGCTTCACTTGGAATACCACCAAGAGTTACTTGTAACTCAAGGGGTGTAACCTCCTCAGGTTGTGTTGGTGGGTTAGCAAAGATTGATACATCAAGACCAGTCTCTTGTTGAGGTATTTTCTCATAAACAGGTGATTGCGAAGGACTGGTTTGTGCTAGGTTCAAATCAATTGCATCCAACAGTAGTTTGGTGTTTGGTGGAAATGGGGATGTGAGGGTAGGCTTAGAAAGAGGAATTGCCCCGGGTATTGGGCTGTGGAGGATGGAAACGAGTGCTTCCAGAGCCTCATGATGTGGTGACCCTGTTTGTACAACCTGTTCTTTTTGTGAAGAGACAGGAGGAGTTTCAGGTATAGGTGGAGATATTTCTACCAACTGCTGTGAGGAAGTAGCAGCAGTGGTTTGTTGTGATTTTTGTGCAATCACAGGCAGTTGCTCTGGTATCTCATCCTCCAGAGTTGCCTTTTTGATGGGTTTGGTGGGTTTTTGATTTTTCTTTTTCTGTGGCTGTTTGGTGATTTTAGGTGTGGGTTTCAAGACAGTTGTTTGACTGCCTTGATCACCTTGAGCAGTGGGCTCAACAACAGATACCTGAGGAGCAGTGTTTGCTGCTAAAATCTGCTCAGGCACCTCTGCTCGTGTTTTACAAGGTGTTGACATTCTTGAAAAAGTTTCAGCAGTTAAGCTGTTCATTTGAAAAGAGTCACCTTGGTTTATTACCGCAATATCATCCTTACTGAACATTTTCTCAAAATAATAACTTAAAAATCTTGGGAACAGTAAGAATGATTTTGTTTCAACATTTTTAACCAAAGCATTGAAAATTACCTTGGAGTAGTTAAGATTTTCGCCTTGTAAAATAGCATACCCCATGTTTTGAATTTTCATTGGTATTTCATTAAAAGAAGTGGTTTTGTTTGAAACACACATGAGAAGGGTATGAAATAAAAATCTGGTTGCAGAAGGGAAGAAACCTTTTTCTAAGGTATCCCTCTTCATCATTGTGTCTGCATACCCTCTCTCAGTGAAGTCAATTTTTAACTCGTTTTTAGGGAAAGAGTCTTTACCTTGCAGATCATCGAGTTGAAAGACTTCAGATATGGATTGCGGTGTTATTCGGACTGCATTCTTCTGCAGAGAAGAGTTAATGGCTATGACATCTTTTCCTTGTTTTTCAAGGATGCAATTTTTCCAAAACTCTCTCTGAGTTTGCAGGTAAATTGGTGCATCAGCGGTCAACAAAGTTTTGTACTTTGAAGCGTTGATAATATCGAGGATGGAATCAAATGTATCGATATTGCCGGGTTTTGTGAGAAGACCCAGTAGATTGTGAGATGGTTTGTATGGGATGTCGTTGGAGGTAGCCTTTTGAGAGGCACCTTTTGAGAGGCACCTTTTGAAGCGGAAGATTTCGATTTTGTCATTTTGAAGATGAGGATCGAAGATGAGATTGTGGAGTGATTTGAAGAAATGTGATGAAAACTGCTTTGAGAAGAGAATTTTTGAGAATTCAATTCGATAGTGAAACCTTGTTTGGGTGTAGAAAGGGGGTTTTATAGAGGAAGAGTGAATGCTGACGTGGCAGCAGTTACAAAAGGTCTGACCACTAAGTACTGTCCGCATGCCATCCCCTGGTGAAGTGAAGGACGGTACTTTTGAACAGTACTTTTTGTGAAAACAACTGGTGAAAGCAGTAGTTACAATGGGAATGGAGGACAGTGGATACTTTTCACTATCAGTAGATAGCTCAGCAGTGGATGCAACACTGATTATGATCATCAGTGGTTATCAAGAGAAATGAGAACAGGGGATGACTTGCAGCAGTGGACAGACTTTTGTAGTAGCACAGACTTTTGAACCCAATCAGTGGTTATGGCAGACTTTTAGGATTGTAATGAAAAATTCATTTTTAGCTATTTTTAAGGATGGATTTTTGATTTTCTGAAAACATTTTGATGCTTTTATTCATAGAAAAACAGGATTTTGCCTGTTATTCCATGTTGAGCATACCAATCCTAGAGATCAAGCTTTCAAAGGTAGATGTGTCTAATGCTTTGGTTAGCACATCTGCCAGCTGATCTTTAGTTGGAACATGATGCAGAGAAATCAAACCTTTTTCATAGCAATCCCTCACAAAGTGATGTCTGATGTCGATATGTTTGGTGGTTGAATGGGAAACTGGATTTTTGATGATATTTTCTGCTGCCTGGCTGTCCAACATGAGTGGTGTCTTCAAGGCAGTGATACCAAAATCCAGTAACTGATTCTGAAGCCAGAGCAGTTGGGCTGTACAGCTTGCAGCAGCTATGTATTCTGCCTCAGCAGTGGATGTGGAAACAGCTGCTTGCTTTTTGCTTTGCCAAGACACTAAGCAATTGCCTAGGAATTGGCACCCTCCTGAAGTGGACTTCCTTGTTTTATCACATCTAGCAAAGTCACTATCTGAAAAACCTGAAAGCTCAATTTTACCATCAGCTGGATACCAGATACCAAGTGTGGGAGCACCTTTGAGGTATCTGAATATCCTTTTTACAGCAATAAGGTTTGACTTTCTAGGGGCTGATTGAGATCTTGCACAGACACATGTTGCAAACATGATATCTGGTCTAGATACAGTTAGGTACAATAAAGACCCAATCATGCTTCTATATAAGGTCTGATCAACCAAATCATCCTTGTCTTCAGACATGACCAATTTGTTGGTTGCAATGGGTGTACTACATGGCTTACAATCATCCATATCAAATTTCTTTAAGAGCTCTTTGGCATATTTGCCTTGATGGATGAAAGTTCCATTTTGCAGCTGCCTTACTTAGAGACCAAGAAAGCACTGAAGTTCACCCATTGCACTCATTTCAAACTCAGCTGTCATGAGTTGTCTGAACTCTTCACACATTTTATTACATGTGCTTCCAAAAATGATGTCATCCACATAAATCTGGACAATCATCAAATCCTTTCCTCTCCATTTTAAAAACAGTGTTTTATCAATCCTGCCTATGGTGAAACCAATGGAGAGTAAAAAGGTGGAAAGAGTTTCATACCAGGCTCTGGGTGCTTGTTTCAAGCCATACAAAGCTTTGTTTAGCTTGTAGACATGATCTGGATAAAATGGATCCTCAAAACCTAGAGGTTGACAGACATATACCTCTTCTTGAATCTTACCATAGAGGAATGCACATTTTATATCCATTTGATACACCTTGATATTGTGGTTGACAGCAAAGGCCAGAAAGAGTCTGATTGCTTCAAGTCTTGCAACAGGAGCAAAAGTTTCATCATAATCAATTCCCTCTTCTTGTCTGTAGCCTTGAACCACAAGCCTGGCTTTGTTCTTGACAACAATACCCCTTTCATCAGTTTTGTTTTTGAAGACCCACTTTTTGCCAATAGGACTTACATTCTCTGGCAGTGGTACAAGCTCCCATACTTGTTGTTTTCTGAACTGTTGGAGTTCTTCTTGCATGGCCTCTACCCAGCTGTTGTCTTTCAGTGCCTCTTGGTACTTGACTGGCTGATAGAGTGATAGAAAGCCAACAAAAAGACAAATGTTTTGGGACTGCTTTCTTGTGAGCACCCCTTCATTGATGATGCCAATGATTTGATCTGGTGGATGAGATTTCAAGAAGATTAGCTCTCCTTGGTAGGGAATGATGGCATTTTATGGTGAAGGCTGCAGATGTGTATCATCTGAGCTAACCACTGCTTGTGACTTTGATGACCCAGTAGTGGCTTCAAAGGTGGAGGCATTGGAGGTAAAGGTGTGAACATCTGCTGACTTTGATCCACTGTTTGAGGACTTTTGTCAGCAGTGTTTGATGAGGTGGAAGCAGTGGTTAAGGGGCTACTTTGGTCAACAACTGTTGAGGTAGCAGTGGTTAAGCTTTGACAACTGATGCTCCCCTCTTGAGGCAGACTTTTGAGGAATGATGATTTCATATCCATATTCTGGTGATGAATCCTCTGATGGACCTGCAGTGTTAGTCTTGACAGCAGTATTTTCAAAGGTGAATTTTTCAAGATCAAACAATTCTGCAGGATTTGCAGGGATTTTCAGTGATGAAAGTTCATTGAACTTTACATTCAAAGTCTCTTCCACTGCTTTGGTCCGTGTATTAAACACTTTGTAGGCCTTAGCAGTGGATGAGTATCCCAAGTGATATCTCATATCGATTTTGGCTGCAAATTTTGATATAGAATCTTTTAAGTTCAAAATGAAGCATGGGCAACCAAAAACTTTGAAATATGAGATTAATGGCTTTATTTTATACAGAATTTCATAAGCAGTCTTTGTGTGCCTAGAGTTGATTAACACTCTGTTTTGGACATAGCAAGCAGTGTTTACTGCCTCTGCCCAAAAGTTAATGGCAAACCTGAATCTGCAAGCATGGTTCTGGTAGCCTCAATCAATGTTCTGTTTTTTCTTTCAACAACTCCATTTTGCTCTGGTGTTCTAGGGATGCTGTACTGCCTTACAATCCCCTTTCTTCACACAGAAGGCATCCAACTCCTTATTTTTGAATTCTGTGCCATTGTCACTCCTGAAGACTTTTACTGGAAGGTCAAATTGCTTTTCAACCTGTATCACAAAGTCTTGTAAAATGCCTGCAGTCTCATCTTTAGAGTGTAAAAAGAAGGTCCATGTAAACCTAGAGAAGTCATCAACAATAACCAAACAATATCTTTTCTTTTTAAGACTCATGACTTGCACTGGGCCAAACAAATCCATGTGCAGCATCTGCAAGCACTGGGTTGTTCTGGACTCTTCAATGGACTTAAAAGAGCTCTTGTGCTATTTTCCTTTTAAACAGGAAACACAGTGTTCAGGACATGAAAACATTTTTTGTGGCAAGCCTCTTACTAAGCCATTTTTTGAAATTTCATTGATTGTTTTGAGATTTGTGTATCCCAGTCTTTTGTGCCATAGCTCTGTCTCTTTGTTTGAGGCAGCTGAGAACAGACAGGCATCAGCTCTGGGACACTCTCTTGACATGTCAACAACATAAACATTGCCACTTCTTTGAGCAACAAGTTTTGTTGAGCCTTTCTTGATTATTGCTTCAATCTTACTAACCATTTCTGGTCCGACAATCCTTTGTGAAGAATGATCCAAACCCTTTATCACTCATTTGAGACACACTCAGGAGGTTGAATTTCAGATTATCAATAAGATTGACATTTTCAAATTTTACATTTCCAGACTTTACAGTACCAGACCCCAGAACCTTTCCCTTACTACTATTACCAAAGGATATATCACCCCCTCCATGGATTTTGAAATCTTGAAGAAGGGCTTTACATCCTGTCATGTGCCTGGAGCCTCCACTATCTACATACCAAAGACTATCTAAGCATGCAGAAGCTCCCTGCACATGAAGTAAAGGATTAGTTCAAAAACGTTTCCAAAGCCAATAGGGCTTTGGATGGGGTCTCAACAGTGTCTGGGATGGAGGCAGATGCATGGACAGTGGTTAGCTCAGGGGTTTGTACATTTTTGGGAATGTATTTCTCTAACCACTGTTGGGGGTCTTGACCTATCATCTGTTGATAACCAAAAGGATGCCTGATCACTTTTGGTTTAGAGGGCTTTTTGTAAGTCTCATAAACGTGTGGAACCCTTTGGTATGATGCTTTTTCCTTGCCTTTTCTGAATTGATTGGCTGGAGGTGCATCTGTCACCTGTACATCCCTTTGAACAGATGTTTGGTTCAGCTGTTTTGTGACAGCAGTTTGGACAGGGATGAACAGTGGTTGTTTCTTGGTGAACTTAACAGATGATGCTGATGAACTTAAGGATGTTTTTACAGTCTACTCTTTCTTCTTTTCATCAAAGTTTTTGAGATACACACATTCCTTAGTTTTGTGGTTATTTTTACCACAGATGGTGCAGCTGGCAGCAAGTGAAATATTGCTTGTTTTGTTCATATCATATGCTTTTAGATGAAAACAATCTTTTGTTAGATGATTCTTCTTTTCACATAATTCACAAAACAAGTTTTTGATCTTTTCTCTTTTCTTCCTTTTCTCAGATTCCTTTGCAACAGAGTTTTGAACCTCTGTTGGGATATCTTTGATAGGAATGACTCTTGCTTTTGGAGCTTTGACACCATCAGTGGTTGTGAAATGCATTGGTTTGAAATTTTCAAGGATATCACACTCATCAGACCATGTGGGTTTAAATTGGTATTTCTCAATTTCCTCAAAAGTTGAGGATCCCACAGATCTTTCCAGAGTAATTTTGTTACCAAGTTTGTCGGTTATTTTAACCTCTTGGCCATTTTTGTTGGTTGGTATGATTTCAGAAGAAACAGCTTGTATTGCAGCGGTGCTTGCAATGTCATCATATTTTCTATGACCTATACCAAACTTGACATTGCTTTTAAGCTGTTTCTCAAGCATAACCTCATACCCTTTGCAAGACTCCACCCACCTTTCACAGGTGATCTGGGTAGACTCTATCTCCTTTTTGCAAACTTGGTATTTTTCTACCATAGTTTGGAGTTGAGTTTTGGTTATGCTTTGTTCTTCTTTCAAACTGCTGATCTCTTTATCTTTTTCAGTCAATTTGTTTTTCAGTTCTTTCAATGACTTTTCAAATTTGACCTCATCAGACAAGATTTTATCTCTAAGGTTTTCATTCACCTCTTTAATGTTAGCAAATGCAATAATACAGTTGTCTGAACACAGTTTTTCAAGAACTTGAGGTGATACCTTAGCAGCAGCCATCATGGCACAATCACATCGATGATTATCGTCTTCATCAGCTCTCTCTTCTTCATCACCAGCTTCCTTTGGTTCTTCTTCCTCTTTGTCTTCTTTGGATTAGGGGTCGGTCAGTGGTTCAATCAGGATTTCTGAATTTTCTTCCAGCAGTAGTTCACCAGCAACTGCAATAACCACTGCTTCAGCAACTTCATCCACTGTTTCAGCACTTAGCTGTTCACCTTCAGCTTCATCCCCTTCTGATATTGACTCTAATGCCATCAAACAAAATTCATCATTACAAGCATCATTAGAAGCATATAGAGCAAAATTTTCATCACTAAGCTCCTCAGGCATGCTGCTCCAATCAACAAAGCCTTGTGTGAAAAAGCTTTGCTGATATGGTTGTGTCACAGTTGGAGCAGTTGTTTGAGGTGCAGCAGGTTGCACTTATGCCTGAGGGACAGGGGCTTGAACATACTGAATTTGTGGAACAGTGGTTTGAACATAATGCACCGGCACAAGGGGTTGCAGCATAATGAGCAGTGTTAACATGTGCTGCAGGGGCATAATGGGTATAGTGCACAGTGTTTTATTGTTGTGGTCTAGGATTTGTGCTAGGGCGAGTTATTATGGGACCAGTAGTTTGACTCCTACATTCTCTAGCAAAGTGACCTAGCCTACTACACTTGTAACACTTGATTTTAGATTTATCCAACCCCACCCTTAAATTTCCATGAAGCCCTGGAAATTTTCTCCCTGTTCTTTTATAGAACTTGCTTGTTCTTACACTAAGCAAGGCCAACTGATGCAATATGTCCATCTCCTCTAAGTCAGTGGGATCAAAATGTTGCAAATCATTCAGCTCAAAACACAAATTATCTGACATCTGGTTCTCAGTATTTGCTGTGAAAGCATAATTTGTAGAGTGAGAATCAGAGTTGACGAAGTGTCCCCCCAGCTGTTATGTCAATAAAATGATCATAACTCTGATCCTTACTACTACTGCCAGATTCTTCCTGACCAAACAGAGCTGTGCTGCCGAATGAATAATCATCAGCAACTTTACCAGACTCTTGCAACCTCCTTTTTTGGTTCCACTCCCTTTTGTAGGTCAGGAGTCTACCATGGAGTTGGGTTAGGGTCAGATCTTTGAATTCAGCTGAATTCCTGGTGAAAAAAACGATTGTGTCCCATTTTTCTGGCAGTGATCTAAGGAACCTGCTATTTTGGGTTGCATTTGGAAATGTAACCTTAACAAGCCTTAGTTCACTGATGAGACAGCTGAAACGTTCAAATTGTTGGGTTAGTGATTCCCCTTTGATGTGACAAAACGTTTCATACTGCTGATTCAGAATTTCCCTATTGTTTTCGATAACCTCCTCTGTTCCTCCGAACTGTTCCTTCAATGCATCCCACAATTCTTTTGCACTGTCACAATGTAACAGTCCAGCATAGATTTCATTGGGGAGTGCAGAGGCTATGATGCTAAACGCTTTGGCATCCAGTTCAAACTTCTGAAAATCCAACTCAGTGTAATTTTCAGATGGTTTAGGAACGGATTTTTTGGCGTCCTCTGCGCTTGGCACCATAGGAACATGAGGACCGAAAACGACAGACCTCCAACATCCAGTGTTTTGTTGAGCGAGGATGTGACGCATCCTTCGCTCCCAGATGTTGTACTCATTTCTTTTCAGCATAGGTGGTTTAAACAAAGAGCCAATGTTATTTTTATCATCTTGAGATTGCGACATCTTTCTGGTTGTTTTACAGGTACTGATTAATCAACTTTATCGGTGATTAAACCTTACTCTGTTTTTCAACACAACGAACAAACGATCAGTATCAACAATTTCGAGCTGAACTATTTACGTCAAAATGATTGTTAGATCAAGTTTGACTGTCCTAGCTCTGATACCAATTGTTAGGATCTGAGTTTGGATTGATTGTGATTTGTGTTTGAATTTAGATGGACAAATGAAAGAGTAGTGCAGCGGAATTTAATGGAACCAAACTTTTCACAATCAAACAGAAGAAATGCTATCAATCATACATTTTCTAACACTGAATCAAATGATTAAATTTATTTTTAAACTCTGATTACAATGTGTGTATGATATGCAAACCCCCCCTCAGCCTGAGCTCAGTGTTTGTTCGTGCAGAGAGAAGATGGTGAATGAGCTAAATAGAACAGTACAGAGTACTGTTCTATTTATAGGCACTTGCAAACCTCTGAGCATCTAAGCTGACGTCACCATGAAAGTGACATCTAACCTCCTAACAAACTCTAACAACTGATCTATACAAATACTGCTTATGCTAACTACTGATATTACATTACAATGCATAAACCAAATATAAACTGCTGCTGCATCCTTCCACTGCTGTGAGCCCAGCAGATGTTGTCATGATCAGCAGTGCTTGATCCAAGGCAGTAGATTGAGCAGCAGAGCTTTAGTTCTTCTATCAGACTTTGTCTTGGTCAGTAGTTGTAGGTCAGCAGATTGCATGATCAGTGGATAGGAGGTCAGCAGATGTTAAAACCACTTTCAAGGGGAGAGACTTGCAACCAAACATCTGCTTATTTTGAATCTACTGTTGTGATCCAGTTTTGGCTTTTATTATCTGTTCCTTTGTAGGGTTCAATCCCAACAACTCCATTATTTCAAATAGCATCAAGCAAGAGTTGATCTTTAATGACATGCCACCAAACAAGAATATCACACCAAAAAACAGGATGCCACTAAGCAGGTTCTTCTGAAAAAGACGGGGTTCATGAAGGAAAGTTGGCATCTAGCTAAATTATTCAGAAAAGGTTCAAAACGCCAAAAACAAATTCAAGAAGGAAGAGGCTGATGACATTGAAAATTGGAAAGAAAAACTAGATTACCATTTTTAGTTATTTTTGTTTTCATTTTATATTGTATTGATATCAAATTATATGTTGTTTTGTTATCTAATTCTCTATAAATAAAATACATTATATATAAAACGCCAAAAACTACAAACACAAAAACGCTAGTAGAATGAAAACTGGGAGAACAGCTGCTGGCAAAGCACCTTGTAAAAGGGTATTAAAACGCCAAAAAATTCAATAACGCCAAAAGAAAAATTGGTCTTATTTTAATCTTATGCAAATATTAATTACTCGTAGTGAATTATTATATAAAATGCCATAAACGCCAAAGAAATAACCAGAAAACAATATAACGCCAAAAAATTATATATGTGACACAAAAACAATTACTTCAACGCCAAAAAGTTTAATAAATACAATTAACGCCAAAAAAAAAACTTAGACGCAAGAAAATATTATATCGCGTTGTGAAAATAAAAGAAGAATGAAAAGACAAAAAGCCACTCCGCCCTTCTCTATGCCGCGAGACACGTATTGGGCCAAGATACATTCTCACCGTTCTCACATTTTTGAGCGTTTTCTCCCGATCCCGTTTCTATGTATATATATATATATATATATATATATATATATATATATATATATATAAAATAACTTGGTGATACAATTAAACTACCATATATGTAATCAGAGGCTCTTGTTAGTTTTATTTTGATAATAAAGTAATATATCAACTAAATCTATCTACTATAATAAAAGAAACCAACTTTTGAACACATGTCATTCATTGAAAGTATCCTCAAATCTATACGTATCTTATATTAACTAAATAAATTATAAATTAATATTAAATCTTATCATACTTTAATAAAATATTATCCTCAAATCTAAATTGTTAATTTAATATATTTTTAAAACAAATACCTCTCTTTCCTACTTGTCTTATATTAAATATATAAATAATAAATTAATATTAAATGTTATCCTAATTTATTAAAAATAATTTTTTTTTTATTATTTGGTATACAAAATTATATTTATTCAACTTGTGTAAAATGTGGGTTTTTAACAATAATTTTTTTATTATTTACTATTCAAAGTTACATTTATATAACCCGTGTAATACACCAAGTTTTTAAAGATATAACTTTTTATCATTTGTTGCGTAAAATTAGATTTATTCCACACGTGTAATACACAAGATTTTTTAAGAATATAATTTTTTTTATTATTTGGTAGATTTTTTAACCCGACTATACACCGGTTTTTAAAGATACGGCGTTTTTAGTATTTAATATATAAAATTACATCTATTTAATATGTGTAATACACATGGTTTTTAAAGATATAACTCTTTTTTAGATCTATTCAACACGTGTAAGAAACGGGGTTTTTAAGGATGTAATTTTTTTTATTATTTGGTAGATTTATTCAACCTAATTATACACGGGTTTTTTAAAGATACGACCTTTTTAGTATTTAGTATACAAAATTACATTTATTTAATCTGTGTAATACACATGGTTTTTAAAGATATAACTTTTTTTTATTATTTGATATATAAAATTACATTTATTTAACCCGTACAATATACGTGGTTCATAAAGATATAACTTTGTATTATTTAATATATAAAATTACATTTATTCAACCTGTGTAATACACAGGGTTCTAACCTAGTGAAAACTATAAAATAAAAGTAAAAAAATGATTTTGCTATTGAAACGGTTGACTCTGATTTCTTTTTAAAAATGATAACATATAATTATCAGTGAAATGGACGTATTATGTGTCACACCCCAACCGATTGTGTAATAGACTTCATAACGAGTATTTGCGACAAGTATTTGATAATCAAAATTTCATTTCATTGCTAAAAGGATAATTGGTGTAATGCAAATTACATTTGATTCTATGTATAGTTTGTATAATAATTTGAGTTGTTTTGTGTCATTATCATTAGTTTTGTATATTATGGTGTCTTGTGTGTTTTGCAGGGTCCCTAGAGTGAAAACGAGCTGAAACGTTGAAGAAACGAGCATCTGGGAGGAGGTTTGGGCTTAGTGAAGTATTTTCATAAAATGAAAAGGGATATTTGATAAGATGTGAAGATAGAGAATTTAATTACAAACCCGTAAGCGAAACGTTGAAGAAAACAGAGTTGAAACCAAGAAGTTAAGGCCAAAACCGTATTCTTGGTACGCAGGGCCGTCGCGCCACGCTACGGAGGACCCCTATACAGGTCGCGGGACGCATTAGTTTCCATGTATAGTTTGTATAATAATTTGAGTTGTTTTGTGTCATTTTATGATTGGTTTTGTATATTATGGTGCCTTCTGTGCTTTGCAGGGTCACGGGAGCAAAAACGAGTTGAAACGTTGAAGAAACAAGCACCCGAGAGGAGATTTGGGCTTAGTGAAGGATTTTCATGAAATGAAAAGTTATATTTGATAAGATGAAAAGATAGAGAATTTAATTATGAACCCATAAGCGAAAACGGTGAAGAAAACAGAGTTGAAATGAAGAAGTTATGTCGTTTCATTTTCAAATAAATTAATTAGAGGGAACGTTTATGTAGTTAACTATATTTAGGGACTATGTATATGTAAATTACTAAAAACTAATTGAAAAACACCAATCCAAAGAATAGTATTAAAATCGCATAGAGTAAATTAGTGTTTTGACCTATGTGGTTTAGTCAGTTTAACACTTCCAACCTAGAAACACATTTTTTAACGTATAGACATTGATATTGCATTATATAACGTTTTTAGCCCCTGACACTAACTTTGTTATTTTTTTTTTTTTGCATTTAAGTGTAAGGGTAATTAGGTTATTATATACCTCAAGGGTTATTTTTTATAATTACAAAGTTCTTTTCATAGTTGTTAAAAGCCATCACCTATTGTGCCTAAGCCCAATTTCTTAGCGAGGCGAGGTAATTGCGACTTAAGTCAATGCAACTGCGCTTTAATTCTCCATGTGATGGTTCATGCGGAGATTCCGACCAATTTCTCTAAATTCTGGAAAAATTACAGCTAGATTTCTACTTTTATCTAATGGAACTACTATTCTACAGTAATAAACTAGCATTTTATAAATTTTGGTACTAAATAGAGGATATTAAATGTTATATAATAGCTTTAGTTTATTTTATTTGAAGAATAGTATTAATTTTCTATTCATACAAAAATATTTTAATTTTTTTTACTGTGCGCTTTTTTTCTCAAGCACGCTTTTTTGTGCCTTGCGCCTAGGTCCCAGGCGAGGCCTATGCGCCTTGGGTGCGCCTAACGCCTTTAATAACTATGGTTCTTTTAATATTTAAAAGAATATTAATGCAATTACTCAAGTTTTTTTTATTATTTCGTTATTTTCACGATTATTATTTAACAAAATACGTTTTAAATATACAAATAAATGTGTATTTTCAATAACTGTTTGTTTTTCTATAAACGTCGTTTTTAAAATCATTTGTTTTTAACCTTTTATTTAAACCGTCTATAGTTTTAAAAATAATTCCTTTTTAAAACTTTTGTTTTTCTAAAATCATTTTTTTAAAGTCGCTTGTCCTTTAAAGTTTTTTTAACATTTCATTTTATACCGTTTATTTAAAATCATTTTTAACCTTTTTAAACAATTTGTTTTTTTAAGTCGTTTATTTTTAAAAGCATTTCTTTTTAAACTGTTCCTTTTAGAACCGTTTTAAAATCTTTTGAAACTTTTTATTGAGTTCACTTATAGTCTTTAGGTACAAAGAACTTCAAAAATTAACGCTTTCAGAAATTGAAGGGATTTCAAAACGATCGACTTTAAATGAACGAGTGGTTAAAACAAACGAAGATTTTAAAAAACCAACATTTATAAAAACAAAACCTTACAAAAAAAAATAAGCTAACAGGTGTAAGTTTCTAAAAACACACGAATCTAATAAACGAATGGTTAAAAAAAATAACGAAATTTGAACAAACAATCGGTTCAAAGAAATGGAATGGAAGATTTGAAAAAAAAAACCATTATAAAAATATTGAAAAATGAACAATCTTTTAAATTTTTTTTATTAAAATGGTTTATCTTTTTTCAAATATTCCATTTCTTTTGTTTACACGTCGTTTTTTTAAATTTAGAAAAGAACGACTTAAAAAAGCGAAATGTAAAAGTTTTAATACAAACGATTTAAAAAAAACGGCATAAATGAATCATTTAAAAAAAACTTAAATAAGAAATTAATTTAAAAAGAATGATTTAAAAAACAAACGGTTTAAAAAGGAACAATTTTAAAAAGATAGCCAGTTTTGAAAAAGGGTTAAAAACATTTGATTTTAAAAACAACTAGGATTGTGACCCGCCGCGCGTTGCGGCGGTGGCGAAAGTTAAAGTAACTTGTATTTATACTGTATATTTGACCCGACTCTTTATTTAAATTCATAATTGTTCTACAAAAGATGCGCTCGACTTGCACCTTGGCTTTGAGAACCCTATTGTCCCAGCCCGCCTTGCACTTTCTAACTCCAAGGCCTTAATAAATACTCCTCTCAGCGTGTAAGGTATGGAAACTGTTACGTGTTCTCTCTACGTATACACCTATAATACTTTATGTCTCTATAGACACTCCCGTCTTACTCACGATAGAGCATGCTACCTCCGGTTGAAACAACCAGACCTTGAAGCACCAATGGCGGTCCAGATCACGCACTGCAACACATCCTTTGTTGCAACAAATCCCACAGTACAAATTGGATGCAACATAGCCAATAAAAGGGAGGCATCACCCCTATATAGTTGATGGGTTGAAATTTAAGATAAATGGTGAATGAACTATCTTTGAACATTCTTATCATCTTCGTATTTTAGCAATCAGTAGCGTATTTTCTTCTTAATTTATCTTTTTTCTGGGCTCATCACTATTGAGTGCTTAACAACCTAAACTTGTATGTAAAGAGGGCTGAAGGCTAAAGTCTTTTGCATTAAATGTTTCATTTGTAAATGGACTTGAATGATGTGGTTTCTTACCTGGCTAAGTAAAAACTACTTGAGCCTCTTGTGACTTCAACATGTGAATACCAGTTTTAGGTCCATTCCTGGCATCAACATAACTAATTTCCTTATATGTTCAGTCAGTACAGGTACATAACCGGTATTTTGTACCAAATTTCTCATCCCTACTTTAGGCCCCAAAACAGATTGAAATGTTGTGACAACCCTCACAAATCCAGGTATCCGTACAAATTAATTAATATTTAATTAGTGCTTAATTACTGTGCTTGATTACAATTATGAATAAACTTCTTTCTGTTTTCTGATACATACATACTCATGCATCATACTTTATTACTGTCACTTCATTTATTATACACAAACAATAGTGACAAACTTGATGTACAAAAGCACAGTTAGCACAGTGAGCTGATAACCCAGTAAACATGCTGACATTACCAGCACTAGACAGACATTGTTTTGAGGCCAGTATGAGCCGGGAATAGATTAGTACACTAGTAGGGAGTGTAGGGAGGAGAGAACCATAGAACTGTGTCACTAGGTGATAGTTATAGTGACCGGAAGTGCCTAAAATACACTTTAATTACAAAATTCTACACTACAAACAAAAATTCAGCTTTTAACATAATTAGTAAAGTGCAAAAACTTGGTAAAATATTCCTAGACGCTTTCCAAAGTGTCGAGAATTTAATGTGTCACTAAAAATAATATAAACGACACTTAAAAGCTTTACTTAGCACTTTAACGGATCAATATCCAACCGAACAACCGGACTTTACCCGGAACATAAAAATATTGCCCAAAACATTGTTTTTGCTTTTCTGAGCTAGTTAGGGTCCCCGAACACCCTAACACCCTTTATATTAGTTAACAACACTTAACATACTAACTAAACCATTTGATTTCAACTAGATCCTCACTTAACCATTACACCCCAACCCTTACCCCCCCCCCTCTTTGCGACGGTCACAAGGGTGGGACACACCCTTGTGTTTTCCTTGATTATTTTATTGTTTTGTTGGATATCTAGAGAGCATATTATATGGTGGACAAACAAGAAACTTGGTTTATAAATCTGATCAAGAGTTAATCACTCTCTCTCATTCAAACATTCACCAAACAACAACTTTCTCTCCCTCCATAACCACCTCACGGCCGCCACCCTTCCACCACACCGCCACCACTTCCAAACTTTGTTCAATCATTTCTCATACATCCAAAGGAGCAAGGTGACATACAAACAAGCTCGGTGCTCTCGAAAGTTCAAGAACCGCTCTAGATTTCTTTTATCCACCACATTTACATCTTGTTTCTTCCATAGCCTTGTGCTAGTAGTAAGTGCTTCTAATCAACATCTTGATCTTATTTATGGTGGTTAATAGTTGATTTAATGGTTAAAATTTAAGAAACACTAATGAACATAACTTAAAGTCTTGAACATAAGATGAATAAGGTGGATAAAGAAAAGATATGAGGGTAAATCATGTGAATCTTGTATAGTTGTGAATATTTGATGTTGTTTGCTACTAAAAGTGGGATGGATCATCATCTAGACATACTAGATCATGTTCAAGAACATGAACTAGTAGTATGTTAGTGTTAGAAATGTGAAAGATGATGAAACCATCCACCATGAACTTGAAACTTGAATAAACATAATTTTTCTTGTAAAATGAAGTTGTAAACTTGTGGATCTAAAGATCTACAAGTGGTTTTTCAGAAGAACCAAGCGGAAAATACTAGTTTTGTTAAAACCCGGATATTTTATGAACAAGAAGCATTTATAGTAACTAAACAAGTGTGTAAACACTTGTGTAACAATGAAATTTCATAAAGAAATATTTTTGTAAATCTTGACTAGAAGTTGTGAAACTTCAAGTTCTTTAAAAATGAAGTTTACAAGAAACTAATCATGTTTTTAAGGATAACAAGACCAACTAAATGTGATGGTGATTTACTACATATTTTTACAAAACCTTCAAGTTCATGAGTTATGGTTTAGTCTTATTTCTGTCAAGATTTGATGAATAAATATTGTATATTGTTGATTGGTAAATTGGTTGATTGATTTTACAAAAAGAAAATGATATGCTAAAAGCATGGACACCTCCAGTTACAGAGGAAACTCTGGCGAAATTTTTCCAGAAATATAACACTTAGAAATATTTTTCTATCCAATATTTACAAATCTATTTTTAACTTGTTTTTCAAATATAAACTTCGCCATGATTTTTATTACAAAAATAACCAAGTACCGAAGGTGGATTTTCGTAAATAAAACTTGTTAAATATATATTTAGAATATATATATTTTATAGTAAAACGCTTATGTGACTATGTGATTATTTGGTGAACTAGATATATTATTTTAGGGTAAAAATAATATTACTTGAAATATCATGAAATTACGACCTCCAAAATAATATCAATGCTCTCACAAAATAAATATTTAAGTTATACAAGTATCGTAATACAACGCGAACTTTAAAAATGTAACTTATGTATTTTTTGGAAAAATACTCTTATTAGAATATTTTTGGTGAAATATTATTTTGGGAAAACTTAAGGAATAAAATATAATATTTTTGGGAAAAACATATATATTTTGGAAATTTAAAACATTTTAAACAAAGTATAAAACACACATGTATTAATACCCCCATCCTTGGGAAGGAATATACTTATTAAATAATTAAGGAGTGTAAATACGAAATAGTTGTCTAACTATTTCCCAAAAACGTTAAACCTTAAGCCAAGGCACGGTCGTCTGTCTAATAGAAGTTAGTACGTGTAGGTCGTCACGCATCAGGTTGATTTGGGATCGACTATTTCGAGACGCACTTCTGTGAGTTCATGTCCCCCTTTTCTCTTAACTGTTTTCAGTTTTATAACTTCGGGGGTGAAATACATGTTGCAATTATTTAGAACATTTTTATACATGGTATGGTTAGCTTAATGAGGGTTAGGACGTATAGATCATGTGAGTGGTGGGTACAACACTTAAAGCCATTAATCCTCGTAGTTAGGACCGAGGGACACAAGAGTGATAGATCTATTTGGGTGTAGCGAGCCCACACCCGTGAGGCCGGGGAGGCCCATAGAGGTGACTGTGTCTTACAGCCAAGGCCCGGTACAAATTTGCTAGGTTTGAGTTTTCCTGCATCACTTCACACATACCAGTGGCTTTGCAACCCAGTGGTGATCTCTTTTTCCTTAATTGCTACATACCAGGAACATTTATACTTTGGGATGTACTCTAACGATTTATAAACATACTCACTTTTACATGAACTCGCTCAACTTTTTGTTGATTTTTCAAAATTACATGTATTTCAGGAAATTAGGGATCTGGCAAGGTATGCTATGTCATCAAGCTACGTAGGAGGAATGATGTCATCCGAGTTTAAGGATTGTGACTTTTGCCTGGACGAGTCACAAGTCTTAAACTGTGTTTTTAATTCATGTCTTATGGTTGTGTCGTATGAACAATGTCACACCCCCAAATTCCACCTGCGGAGTAACATCCGCTTGAGGGCGTGACTGACCAGGATCCAGCCACCAATTATACTAAGCATTGGTTAATAGTAAAATAATTGCTATCCAAAGTAGTTAGCAACATCTTAGTTTAAGTTCGATAATTAGTTTAAACAAAAACAGCGGAAGCATAAACCAAAAGGATAGTTCAAAGTTCAAGATAATTAAAACCCAACACACGGGTTTTGACGAACACTACACATTCCCAAGCAGCAGCTCCTCAGTCACTGGTTACCTGCAAAGTATGCAGTAAGGTGTCAACAATAATGCTGAGTGAGTTCACTAGTTGTCCAGTTTTAATTACCAAAAACTTGTTTCACCAGTTAATTTACTCGTTTATACATGCCACGGGGAGCTACCCCAAAAGTTAGCGACTAAACTGTTTTTCAAATACCGAACACTAGGTAACCGTTTGCGTTTCCGCAGGATGCCCCGATGTCAATGTTCTATCATCATTGACGGATGCCTGAGTATATTAGTTCACGACCGATCCCAAACCATGGCACGGTGTGAGGTTGGTAAAACCTAAATAGCGCTATCAACTAATAACCCGTTCGCCTGGCCCCGGCGACTAATCGGTATTATGTAGTAGGGACTTGAGTGATAGAGTTTCGTTTAGTGCCGTTTGTTGCAATCCGTATAAACAGTAATTAACTAAAGGTTCCCAATAACAAGGGAAGAAAGTAAGTTGTATCCCTCATAAGGGGACAGGGTTGTTTGTAGTTCCGTTTCCCAAACCACCGGGAACGCATGCTTTAGGTTGTGAACTCACCTTGGGTTGCTCGGTAGATTATTTACTTGGTCAAACACGTTGGTCACCACGTCCTAGCATGGTTACCAAATATAGGTCAAGTTGGGGTACAAGTAATCACGTATAGTAAACACGTAGAGAGATACTTAGCATGCATACATTCAACAATTGGGTTATTGGACCTGCCCTAACATCTTCGCAAACACACAGTAACAGAAACACATGCAGTCCAGTCAACAGATAGTCCAACAAGTCTTGGCCCAATAACACTTAGGCGGCCCAGTCGAGACAAGGGTGGTCTCGACTCGAGAATACTCGGTCTCGAGTCGCAACCAGGAGATTTCGAAGAATCATGTTTTGGTCTCGAGTGTGCTGCTTGCGAGTCGCAATCTCAGAAGTCTCGAGCCCAGTCTCGAGTCCCTGAAGCCCGTCTCGGTTCATCATGGTTTGGTCTCGAGTCGCAACCAAGGGTTCCGACTCGCAACCTCAGTTACGTGCACCTGGTTTGGTCTCGAGTCGCAACCAAGGGTTCCGACTCGCAACCTCAGTTACGTGCACCTGGTTTGGTCTCGAGTCGCAACCAAGGGTTCCGACTCGCAACCTCAGTTACGTGCACCTGAATCCTTCTAGAACCTGTCCTATTGTACTAACCAATAGAATTATGTTTTCATGAAATTTTGTACTTACCAATAAGATGCCATAAACATGTTTTCTTGTCCAAATTACAATCAAAACAGATCAAAACAAGCATATTCAAATAATTTCATGACATTCATGTTGTTCTTCATATGTTCATACCACTTTAAACACAAAATCATAAAGTTCCTCATATGAATTATTAAGACCAAAGAACACACATTTATCACAATCATCTTAACATAAACGGACATAATCAGTATCATCATTCTCGGTTCCTAAGTCTAGCATGTTTCATTAGCAACCAAGAACCCATAAGATCAACAATCTTGCATATCATTCGGTCAAAACCATCTAACCAAACCTCTAACATTAATCGGATAACAAAGCCATTTAACAACTCATCTTAACAAAACCGGACAACACACCCATTTTCTCATTCAAGACACTCAATCATCATGCTATTCATTCACTCTAGTGACATTAATAAACACTTAAACATCTAGCAAGGTGCTTAAAACACTAACCGGTTGTTGTGTAGCTCAAAAGGTGTGCAAGAAAGTGATGAGGTGGAGTCCCCGAGTTACGATTCCAAGCCGATCCGAAGATGTTCTTGTTGCCGGTTGGATCCGAGAAGGAGAGGAGGAGAGGGTGATCTTGATTTGTTAGGGTTTAGGGTTTTAGTGAGAGGTAGAGAGTGTGAGAGTGTGGGAGTGAAATGAATGAGAGTGTAAAGGAGAAAGTGTGAGGGTTTTGGGTTTTTATACCCTTTTACAAGCCGGTACACCCCTAGTGGGTTTGGTTCCGAGTGGTTTTGCCCATCCGGCCTAAATGTTCATTGTTCACTCAAGACCGGGAGTGGTCCGAGTCGGATCATTGGGGTCTCGGTTCACTTGTAACTCACACATATATATATAATATACATACACGCAACACGTAAAAGCAGATAATTCATAGATTTCATTTAATAATATACGTACACGAAATGTTACATCAAGAAGGTTGTCCGGGAAAACCCGAAGTGTCACATTATCCCCAAGTTTTAAGAACTTTCGTCCCGAAAGTTAAGGCAGTCATTGTCAAGCTAGTATGAGTGAGAATGTTTCAACGGGGTGTCACATCATCCCCTCGTTAGTTTGGAATTTCGTCCCGAAATTCGGCTGTAGCTTCAGTGCTGGGGTTTTCGTTTGGGAACAACTGGGGATACTTGTGCCTCATCTGGTCTTCCCGCTCCCAGGTAAACTCTGGGCCACGTCGCGAGTTCCAACAGACTCGTACAAGAGGTATCTGGCTACGTTTGAGGATTTTGATCTCTCGATCCGTGATCTCAATCGGTTCCTCAGTAAAGTGTAGCTGTTCATCAATGGTTAGTTCCTTGAAAGGAATTACGAGCGTTTCATCTGATAGACACTTCTTCAGATTAGATACGTGAAAAACGTTGTGTACCGCACTTAGTTCTTCAGGCAGGTTCAATCTATAAGCAACCTTACCGATTTTCTCGGTAATTTCGAATGGTCCGATATATCGCGGATTAAGCTTGCCCCTTTTTCCAAAGCGAACCACACCCTTCCAGGGTGAGACTTTAAGTAGAACCCGGTCACCGACCTGGAATTCTAGTGGTTTCCTACGCTTATCAGCGTAACTCTTCTGACGGTCACGAGCTACCGCCATGCGTTGTCTGATCTGGGCAATCTTTTCCGTTGTATCTACCACCATCTCTGGGCCCGTGATTTGACTATCACCGACTTCCGCCCAGCAGAGAGGTGACCGGCATTTACGACCGTACAATGCCTCAAAAGGTGCTGCCTGAATACTAGTGTGGTAGCTGTTGTTGTAGGAGAATTCCACTAGCGATAGATGCTTCTCCCAATTCTTGCCAAAATCGACCACACATGCTCTAAGCATGTCTTCTAGGGTTTGGATGGTGCGTTCGGACTGTCCATCCGTTTGTGGGTGATAGGCGGTGCTTATGTCCAAACGTGAGCCAAAGGATTTGTGCATAGCTTGCCACAATTCCGAAGTAAAACGAGCGTCTCGGTCGGAAATAATTGAGGTTGGCACCCCGTGCCTCGAAACTACTTCCTTTAAGTAAATCTCCGCCAAGGTAGAAAACTTGTCTGTTTCCTTAATAGCCAGAAAGTGTGCGGACTTGGTCAATCGATCTACTATTACCCAAATAGTGTCATTTCCGCGTTGAGACCTAGGTAGCCCTGTAACAAAGTCCATGGAAATTTGCTCCCATTTCCATTTCGGGATTTCTGGCTGTTGGAGTAGGCCTGCTGGCTTCTGGTACTCTGTCTTGACTCTTGCGCAAGTCAAACATTTGCCGACATATGTTGCTATGTGTGCCTTCATGCCAGGCCACCAGTATGTAGTCCTCAAGTCGTGGTACATCTTATCCGAGCCAGGATGTACTGAGTAGCGGGACTTATGGGCTTCGTCCATCACGAGTTCACGTAAATCTCCATAGAGTGGAACCCAAATGCGCCCTGTTACATAGTAAGCGACATCTTCTTTCTGTTCTAGTCGCTGTCTCGATCCTCGCAGAGACTCAGCCCTGATGTTTTCCGGTTTCAATGCTTCAACCTGAGCATTTCGAATCTGAGTAGGGAGGTTAGACTGGATAGTAAGTTGCAATGCTCGCACGCGCTTTGGTATAGTGTCCTTTCGGCTGAGGGCATCTGCCACGACATTGGCCTTGCCCGGATGGTACTTGATGGCACATTCGTAGTCATTCAAGAGTTCGACCCATCGGCGTTGTCGCATGTTCAACTCCTTTTGCCTAAAGATATGCTCGAGACTCCTGTGATCGGTGTAGATAGTGCACTTGGTACCGTACAGGTAATGTCTCCATATCTTAAGAGCAAAAATCACTGCTCCCAGTTCCAAGTCATGTGTAGTGTAGTTTCTCTCATGCGTCTTAAGTTGTCGAGAAGCGTAGGCAATAACTTTCTCGCGTTGCATCAACACGCAACCGAGCCCATGGATAGACGCATCACAGTAAACCACAAAGTCGTCAGTGCCTTCAGGCAGCGAGAGAATAGGAGCACTACAGAGGTTATCCTTTAGCCTTCGAAAGGCCGACTCCTGAGCTTCATTCCACTTGTAAGCAATGCCTTTCTGAGTAAGAGTCGTGAGGGGTTGAGCAATCTTTGAGAATCCTTTGATGAATCTGCGGTAGTATCCTGCTAATCCCAAGAATTGGCGAACTTCGGTTGGGGTCTTGGGCGTAGGCCAATTCTTTATCGAGTCGATCTTAGCGGGGTCGACGTGAATCCCGTCCTTATTGACCACATGCCCAAGGAAATGGACCTCTCGAAGCCAAAAGTCACACTTCGAGAATTTGGCGTACAATTGCTCATTGCGTAAGAGTTCGAGGGTAAGGCGTAGGTGTCGTTCATGCTCTTCTTGACTTTTCGAGTAGATCAGGATGTCGTCGATAAACACAATCACGAATTTATCTAGGTAAGGCTTGCACACTCGGTTCATGAGATCCATGAAAACTGCAGGCGCGTTAGTCATTCCGAAAGGCATGACAAGGAACTCGTAATGACCATAACGAGTCCTGAACGCAGTCTTGGAGATGTCTTCGTTACGAACTCTCAGCTGATGATAGCCTGATCGCAGGTCAATCTTAGAATAGTAGCTCGATCCTTGCAACTGATCGAATAGGTCGTCAATGCGCGGGAGAGGGTAACGATTCTTGATGGTAACCTTGTTCAGCTCACGATAGTCGATGCACATTCGGAATGTGCCATCCTTCTTCTTAACAAAGAGTACTGGCGCTCCCCAGGGCGACGAACTAGGACGGATAAATCCTTTATCCAATAGTTCCTGTAATTGCGTAGAGAGTTCCTTCAGTTCTGCAGGGGCTAGACGATAAGGCGCACGAGCTATAGGCGCTGCTCCGGGAGCTAGCTCGATTTGGAATTTGACCTGACGGTGGGGAGGGAGTCCAGGTAGTTCCTCAGGAAATACCTCGGGGTAGTCACGTACTACTGGAAAATCTTCAATCCTCTTTTCCTTTTCGTGGGTGTCGGTGACGAGTGCTAAGATAGCAGTGTGCCCTTTTTGTAAACACTTCTGGGCTTTTAGAAGCGAGATAATTCCGGTGACTTCTCCGCCTTTGTTACCTTGAACAATGAGGGGTTGGCCAGAACAGCGAGGAATACGAACCGCTTTCTCTTGACAGAGGATCTCAGCGCGATGTTTGGATAACCAGTCCATGCCGATGACGACGTCGAAGCTTCCAAGTTTGACAGGGAAAAGGTCGATACTAAACGTTTGACCAGACAATTCTAGCTTGCAGCCGTGGATTACGTGAGAGGCCTCGATGTTTCTACCATTAGCTATCTCGACGATGTGCTTAGAACTTAATAATGCGGGCGGGTGCTTAAGTTTCTTACTAATACGTAGGGATACATAACTAGCATCGGCTCCGGAATCAAATAACACAGAAACATAATGATCGTCAAGTAGGAACTTACCCGCCACAACGTTGGGGTCGTTCCTTGCTTCTCCAGCTCCAATCACAAAAGCTCTTCCCCTAGCACCATTCCCAGCATTGTTGTTTTGTTCATTGTTCCCAGCTCCCTGGTTGTTGTTACGATTCTGATTCAGTTCAGGGCAATCCTTTCGCATGTGCCCTGTTGCCCCACATTTAAAACATCCGCGGTTGTTTCCCTGCTGCTGTTGCTGTTGGGGTTGTTGCTGATTCTGCCTTGCTGGAAACTGACTTCTACAATCCTTAGCTTCGTGCCCCATCTTGTTGCATCGCTGACACTGACCTTTGTTACATGCCCCATTGTGGTGCCTGTTACACTTGTTGCACTTAGGGTAGCTTCCCCGGTAGCCACCCTGTTGCTGAGTGCCTTTGTTGTTTTCAGTTTTCCTTTGCTGGGCTGGGGCCTGAGTAGAGTTAGCATCCTTGCCCTGATTTCCATCCCACTTTCGTTTGCCATCACTAGAAGTTCCTTCCGCAGCACTGATCCTTTTGGGCAACCTGCCCTCCTCCACAGCCTGGTTGGTGAGTTTGTGGGCAAGACGAACCACGGGCTGTATGGTAGTGAGGTTGGCCGAGGTCACATGGCTCCTGATCTCTGGGACTAAGCCTTTGATGTACAATTCGATCCTTCGATACATGGGTCGGGACATGTTTGGGCAAAGTGCAGCATAGTCGTTGGACAGCTTGGTGTAGGTCTCAATCTCTGACCCAACCATCTTGAGACCATAGTACTCGTCCTCGAGTTTGTGGATGTCATCCCGGTGACAGTACTCTTCCTTGATCATATCCTTGAAATCTTCCCATGCAGTAGCATTAGCAGTCTCCAAACCAAGCATTTGAATTTGCGCCTTCCACCACGAAAGCGCGCTTCCCTCAAGAGTACCAGTAGCAAACTTCACCCAATTAGCAGGGGGACACTCACAGACAGCAAAGACAGCTTCGACCTTCTCGATCCAGTGCAGAAGACCTATGGCACCCTCAGTGCCATTGAATGGAAGAGGCTTGCAATCCATGAAGGTCTTGAAAGTACAGACACGTGGTTGCACAGGCGCATGCTGACCTGTTATGGGAGCGATACGAATAGGTTTAGCGGTAAAAAGACGATGTGGCGGTAGGGTCGAAACATCCTAAAACAACGAGCTTACCTCCTGGGTGAGCTGCGAAAGCTGCAGCCACCGTGTTGATCAGGTTAGTGAACTGAGCCTGAGTCATGTTGACGTTTCCCCATCCGCGTCCACTCATTGTCTTCATAACCAGAAAACATAGTATGAGTGTGATGTCGTAACATAGCGAGAATGAGATAGAAGAGGGTAGGTGTATCTATCTAATTAGGCAAACTAGTACGTATAGTAGAGCAGAAAGCATAAGACAAACAAGCAAGTAAATATGGGTCCGAGCTATGAGGTCAGATAAGTCGAGCCTTGCACTTGGAGTGTAGTGTCGTCACGAGTCACGGGTTATAGTCTGGTTTTTCTCAAAAAGATTCCCCCCCCCCTTTTTTTTTTAAAACCAAGTTCACTATAACCAATGGCTCTGATACTAATCTGTCACACCCCCAAATTCCACCTGCGGAGTAACATCCGCTTGAGGGCGTGACTGACCAGGATCCAGCCACCAATTATACTAAGCATTGGTTAATAGTAAAATAATTGCTATCCAAAGTAGTTAGCAACATCGTAGTTTAAGTTCGATAATTAGTTTAAACAAAAACAGCGGAAGCATAAACCAAAAGGATAGTTCAAAGTTCAAGATAATTAAAACCCAACACACGGGTTTTGACGAACACTACACATTCCCAAGCAGCAGCTCCTCAGTCACTGGTTACCTGCAAAGCATGCAGTAAGGTGTCAACAATAATGCTGAGTGAGTTCACTAGTTGTCCAGTTTTAATTACCAAAAACTTGTTTCACCAGTTAATTTACTCGTTTATACATGCCATGGGGAGCTACCCCAAAAGTTAGCGACTAAACTGTTTTTCCAATACCGAACACTAGGTAACCGTTTGCGTTTCCGCAGTATGCCCCGATGTCAATGTTCTATCATCATTGACGGATGCCTGAGTACATTAGTTCACGACCGATCCCAAACCATGGCACGGTGTGAGGTTGGTAAAACCTAAATAGCGCTATCAACTAATAACCCGTTCGCCTGGCCCCGGCGACTAATCGGTATTATGTAGTAGGGACTTGAGTGATAGAGTTACGTTTAGTGCCGTTTGTTGCAATCCGTATAAACAGTAATTAACTAAAGGTTCCCAATAACAAGGGAAGAAAGTAAGTTGTATCCCTCATAAGGGGACAGGGTTGTTTGTAGTTCCGTTTCCCAAACCATCGGGAACGCATGCTTTAGGTTGTGAACTCACCTTGGGTTGCTCGGTAGATTATTTACTTGGTCAAACACGTTGGTCACCACGTCCTAGCATGGTTACCAAATATAAGTCAAGTTGGGGTACAAGTAATCACGTATAGTAAACACGTAGAGACACACTTAGCATGCATACATTCAACAGTTGGGTTATTGGACCTGCCCTAACATCTTCGCAAACACACAGTAACAGAAACACATGCAGTCCAGTCAACAGATAGTCCAACAAGTCTTGGCCCAATAACACTTAGGCGGCCCAGTCGAGACAAGGGTGGTCTCGACTCGAGAATACTCGGTCTCGAGTCGCAACCGGGAGATTTCGAAGAATCATGTTTTGGTCTCGAGTGTGCTGCTTGCGAGTCGCAATCTCAGAAGTCTCGAGCCCAGTCTCGAGTCCCTGAAGCCTGTCTCGGTTCATCATGGTTTGGTCTCGAGTCGCAACCAAGGGTTCCGACTCGCAACCTCAGTTACGTGCACCTGGTTTGGTCTCGAGTCGCAACCAAGGGTTCCGACTCGCAACCTCAGTTACGTGCACCTGGTTTGGTCTCGAGTCGCAACCAAGGGTTCCGACTCGCAACCTCAGTTACGTGCACCTGAATCCTTCTAGAACCTGTCCTATTGTACTAACCAATAGAATTATGTTTTCATGAAATTTTGTACTAACCAATAAGATGCCATAAACATGTTTTCTTGTCCAAATTACAATCAAAACAGATCAAAACAAGCATATTCAAATAATTTCATGACATTCATGTTGTTCTTCATATGTTCATACCACTTTAAACACAAAATCATAAAGTTCCTCATATGAATTATTAAGACCAAAGAACACACATTTATCACAATCATCTTAACATAAACGGACATAATCGGTATCATCATTCTCGGTTCCTAAGTCTAGCATGTTTCATTAGCAACCAAGAACCCATAAGATCAACAATCTTGCATATCATTCGGTCAAAACCATCTAACCAAACCTCTAACATTAATCAGATAACAAAGCCATTTAACAACTCATCTTAACAAAACCGGACAACACACCCATTTTCTCATTCAAGACACTCAATCATCATGCTATTCATTCACTCTAGTGACATTAATAAACACTTAAACATCTAGCAAGGTGCTTAAAGCACTAACCGGTTGTTGTGTAGCTCAAAAGGTGTGCAAGAAAGTGATGAGGTGGAGTCCCCGAGTGACAATTCCAAGCCGATCCGAAGATGTTCTTGTTGCCGGTTGGATCCGAGAAGGAGAGGAGGAGAGGGTGATCTTGATTTGTTAGGGTTTAGGGTTTTCGTGAGAGGTAGAGAGTGTGAGAGTGTGGGAGTGAAATGAATGAGAGTGTAAAGGAGAAAGTGTGAGGGTTTTGGGTTTTTATACCCTTTTACAAGCCGGTACACCCCTAGTGGGTTTGGTTCCGAGTGGTTTTGCCCATCCGGCCTAAATGTTCATTGTTCACTCGAGACCGGGAGTGGTCTCGAGTCGGATCATTGGGGTCTCGGTTCACTTGTAACTCACACACATATATATATAATATACATACATGCAACACGTAAAAACAGATAATTCATAGATTTCATTTAATAATATACGTACACGAAATGTTACATCAAGAAGGTTGTCCGGGAAAACCCGAAGTGTCACATTATCCCCAAGTTTTAAGAACTTTCGTCCCGAAAGTTAAGGCAGTCACTGTCAAGCTAGTATGAGTGAGAATGTTTCAACGGGGTGTCACAAACAAGATTTTTATTATGTCATGTTGCAATCCGTTGCATGTGTCGTCTTTTGAAAACTATGTTGTCGTGTTTTACTTTTTAAACTTGAATTAATGGATGAACATTATGGTTTTATTTTCATATAGCATTGTTGTGATTATGCTATGGTATTAAGAAGTCACACCAAATAAACCCACCCTTCCGCAAAGCCAGGGTGTGACAGCTTGGTATCAGAGTATTGATCATAGCGAACTAGGATTCTTTCTCGAGTCTAGACTATGATCACTAGGGCTCTCACGAAAACATTTTTACATTGCATACATTACGTCCAGATCCAGGATACAAAACATTTTTACAAACAAAAAGTATGAGCACTTTTTTTTTCAAAATTTATGGTTCAGTCCAGGAGACTGAGGGAGTTCAGCCCTAAAGGCTGGGGAGGTTCAGTCATGTAGACTGAGGGGCCAATCTTTGAGATTGGGGAGGTTTTGGTCTGTGAGGCCAGGGAGTTAGTCTGAGAGACTAGGAGGTTCAGTCTGAGAGGCTGGGAGGGTAGTCTAGTGAGACTAGGAAGAAATGCTTGATTGCTTATTGGTGACTAACATGTTTATTTGATTATATGTTGACTGTTTGTGCATATGTGTGATTGTGTTACAGACATCATGCCTTCTTCATCAGACACCGGAGTTTCAGATGTCACACCCCCAAAATCCACCTGCGGAGTATCACCGCTTGGGAGCGTGACTGACCAGGATCAAGCCACCAATCATATAGAACATTGTATAAAGTAAAAGTAATTGCAATATAATCCAAACCAAATCCATATGAAAGGTGTTTCCAAAACATAAGTAAGTTATCATTGTTTAGCGGAAGCGTATAATCAAAACCCAACATAATTAAGTACGAAATATCAACAGTGTTTAGTAAGATAATCACGATCCAAGCCCACAACGACCCGCTCCTCCGTGTGCAAGCTCCATATACTTAACGACCTGCAAGGCATGTAACAGAGGATCAACAACTAGTTGAGCGAGTTCACAGAAAGTAAATGCGTAATAGTAAGTTCGTTTGTAACTGGTGGCTCTACTGGGCCGTTAGTACATTTTATTGGTGGGGGCTTCCCACGTTGTATAACCACTAGACTACTCGTAACCATAAGTATCCTTCACAACCGAGGATAGTAATCAGCATAAGTATCCTTCACATCCGAGGATAGTAATAGGTATAAGTATCCTTCACATCCGAGGATAGTAATAAGTATAAGTATCCTTCACATCCGAGGATAGTAATAAGTATAGGTATCCTTCACAACCGAGGATAGTAGTAAGTATAAGTCTACGTAGATTGTAAGTATGTGTCCTGCACAACCGAGGACAGTGAATAGCATAAGTATGTGTCCTGCACAACCGAGGACAGTGGTATGGTAGTCTAGTATTAGTGTCAGTACGAATCTATTCAATCTTATTCCTTCAATCCCATTCCCAAGCCCTCGGGAATCCCATGCCTTAGTAAGGGTGTGAACTCACCTTGGTTTGCTCGGTGTGCTAAACAAGTGCTCACAGTTAATCAATCACGTCCTAAACACGCACGTATACATAATCAGTTTGTATCCAAGTTGTTCGCGTATAGGTATAATCACAGAAGTACTAGCATGTATCCAATATCATAAAAGTCATGCGCATCACTTAACATAACAGCAGTTAGATATCTCAGTTAATATTTAACAGGATTAGACTGGGTTACAGGGCAGGTTATACATTTGGCAATACACACTTTTGGCAAAGCACCTTCTGTTCCGCCAACTACCCTTGGCGAAACACCCACTCTATTTCGTCAACCACCCCTTGGCGAAACAAAAATCCAGTTTCGCCAACCGGTGATTCGTCGGTACAAGTTTTTGTTTCGTCAATACACAACATTAACAAAAAAATAAATTCCTAAATCAACCATTGGGCCGCCCACTACGACCAATAAAAATATGTGGCCGCCCAAGAATAATATAGTCAACAAAGTGGGATGGCCTTATGTAAAAAAAAGTAGCCGCCACCCTCCTTGTTCGGTTCTTAATATTACTGGGCCAAGCCCACAACCAATTATCTTCAATTAGCCGCCCACCCCCACCAATAGGAGGTTTACATCTCCTTTGACAAAATTTAGTTTCAATTCTTAGGACTGATGTTATTTACAGGTCACCGATTAATTGATCATGATGTCACCCCATATCATATCACTATATAATAAATTAATTTAACTGTAGCCGACAACGCTAATTATTTACATATTGTGATTGGACCAAAATAGAAATCATAAGAATGATCAATTCATTTAACAAATATCATCATTCCAATCGACAGTTCACCATTCCCAACATTGCCCACCGATTGACCCACTATCTCGATTTTACTAACATCCCATGTTACTTTCCATATTTTCTTATGAATTCCAGCCGCCGAATCCATGTGGTGTCCCTTACATTTACAAATCAACACATATACAAACAATTAACAATTGAATCTTTGACTAACATATCCTGACAACACACATGGGAGATCTCATGCTACTGACAAATTACACATGCAAATATAAATCAAAGTAAACATCATTCACATGGGTGCACTATCTAGACATAATAACACAATCGAGAACTTACTAACCGAAAACAAAGGCAACTGATGAAATTCTCGAGAGGGGTGGAGGGAGTGGGGCCTGCCGTCGCCAATCACAGGGGGAATAGGGTTTGCCAAAGGGTTGTGGGATCATGTATTTATCCTATGTAACTAATAGATATGGCCGATGACTCGATTTGGGCTTGTGACCACACAAAAGGCCCGAAACAATAGTGCTAAACACATAAACATCGGCCCACTATGACTACAAAGTAACCGACCCCAATACCTTAATTCTAATACAATGTAGACGATGTGCGGAAAACAGATTGCACGAACACAATATTAATACGATACACTATTATTTATACACATTACAACATTATGTTAAATACACTTAATGCACACAATATATATCATATCAATCAAACACGGCTTAACATATTAGAAAGGTGTATCGTTGTGAAACAAACAAGTCGCGTAAGTAAACAACTAAAACAATTCGCACGAAATTATACCGGAGATGGAAATCATAGAAACTCGAGTTGTCACATTATCCTCAACTTAAAAGAAATTTCGTCCCGAAATTTGGTACGCACTCACTGAGGAAGCTAGGTAAATTGTAGTGTTCACTGGTTTTCCTGGGGTGTCACATCATCCCCCCGTTGATTTGGAATTTCGTCCCGAAATTCCGCAGTAGTAGCTTCAGTCTCAGTAGTGGATGCATTGGTTCTGAATAACTGGGGGTACTTTTCTTTCATTTGGTCTTCGCGTTCCCAGGTGTACTCTGGGCCACGTCGGGAGTTCAAACGAACTCGAACAAGAGGGATTCTCTTGTGTTTGAGGACCTTCACATCCCGGTCCGTGATTTCAACTGGCTCCTCGACGAACTGCAACCGCTCGTCGATAGTGAGTTCCTTAAAAGGAACTATGAGGGTCTCATCTGATAGGCATTTCTTCAGATTCGACACGTGAAATACATTGTGAACTGCACCGTGTTCAGCTGGTAGGTTCAGTCTGTAGGCTACTGGGCCTATTCTTTCAGTGATTTCGAACGGTCCAACATACCGTGGATTGAGTTTGCCTCGTTTACCAAATCGAACCACACCCTTCCAGGGTGAGACTTTAAGTAAAACCCGGTCCCCGACCTGAAATTCCAATGGTCTCTTACGCTTATCCGCGTAGGCTTTCTGACGGTCGCGTGCTGCCTCCATGCGTTGTCGTATCTGTGCAATCTTTTCTGTGGCGTCCACTACAATCTCTGGACCCGTAATCTGACTATCCCCCACCTCTGCCCAACAGAGAGGTGACCGGCATTTACGTCCGTACAATGCCTCGAATGGAGCGGCTTGAATGCTGGTGTGGTAACTGTTATTGTATGAAAACTCCACTAAAGGAAGGTGCTTTTCCCAGCCGTTGCCGAAATCGATAACACACGCTCGAAGCATGTCTTCTAGAGTTTGAATCGTGCGCTCAGACTGCCCATCCGTCTGAGGGTGATATGCTGTGCTCATGTCTAAACGAGAGCCAAACGCTTTGTGCATCGCTTGCCATAGCTCTGACGTGAATCGTGCATCCCGATCTGAAATGATGGAGGTGGGCACACCGTGCCTCGAAACAACTTCTTTAAGATAGATGTCTGCGAGAGTGGAGAACTTATCCGTTTCCTTTATTGCCAGGAAATGTGCAGACTTGGTGAGTCGATCCACGATCACCCATATGGTATCATTCCCACGTTGGGATCTAGGTAAGCCCGTAACGAAATCCATGGAAATGTCTTCCCATTTCCACTGTGGTATCCTGGGTTGTTGCAGTAGACCTGCGGGTTTCTGATATTCAACCTTGACTCTTGCACAGGTCAAGCACTTGCCAACATAGGTGGCGATGTGAACCTTCATACCAGGCCACCAATATGTAGTTTTGAGATCGTGGTACATTTTATCCGACCCTGGATGTACCGAGTAGCGAGACTTGTGTGCTTCATCCATCACAAGTTCTCGTAAACCGCCATGGAGTGGGACCCAAATACGCCCCGTTACATAGTAGGCGCCGTCTTCCTTTTGTTCCATACGTTGCCTTGAGCCGCGTAAAGCTTCAGCCTTGACGTTTTCGGGTTTCAATGCTTCTATCTGAGCAGCTCGTATCTGTGCAGGAAGACTGGACTGAATAGTAAGCTGTAGCGCTCGCACGCGCTTAGGTAGGGTGTCCTTTCGACTGAGGGCGTCGGCCACAACATTGGCCTTTCCTGGATGATACTTGATGGCGCATTCGTAGTCGTTCAGTAGTTCAACCCATCTCCGTTGACGCATGTTCAAATCCTTTTGCTTAAGAATATGCTCGAGACTCCTGTGATCGGTGTAAATTGTGCACCTGGTACCGTACAGGTAGTGTCGCCATATCTTAAACGCGAAAACAACAGCTCCCAGCTCTAAATCGTGCGTCGTGTAATTTCGTTCATGTATCTTGAGTTGCCGCGAAGCGTAGGCGATAACTTTATCCCGTTGCATCAATACACAACCAAACCCCTGTATCGATGCGTCGCAATAGACCACAAAATCATCCGTGCCCTCTGGCAATGAGAGGATAGGGCGCTGCATAGTCTGTCCTTCAGGTACTGAAAAGCCGTTTCTTGTGTATTACCCCAACGATAGGTAACACCTTTCTGTGTCAACATAGTAAGCGACTGTGCGATCTTGGAGAAGTCTTTGATGAATCGCCTGTAATACCCCGCCAAACCCAAGAATTGGCGTATTTCTGTTGGTGTACGCGGTGCAGGCCAGTTCCTGATCGAATCTACCTTGGATGGATCGACATGAATCCCATCCCTGTTCACCACATGGCCTAAGGAGTGGACTTCACCAAGCCAGAAGTCGCATTTAGAAAACTTGGCGTACAATTGTTCCTTTCGAAGAAGTTCCAAGATAAGACGTAAGTGCTGCTCGTGTGCCTCCTGAGTCTTGGAGTAGATCAGAAAGTCGTCGATGAAGACAATGACGAACTTGTCGAGATAGGGTTTGCACGCCCTGTTCATAAGATCCATGGAAACTGCAGGCGCGTTCGTAAGCCCGAATGACATGACAAGAAACTCGTAATGGCCGTAGCGAGTTCTGAATGCTGTCTTGGAGACGTCCTCATCCCGGACTCTCATCTAATGATAACCAGACCTTAGATCAATCTTGGAGTAGTAGCTCGACCCTTGCAACTGGTCGAATAAGTCGTCAATACGAGGAAGAGGATGGCGGTTCTTCACTGTGACCTTGTTCAGTTCGCGATAATCAATGCACATTCTGAAAGCGCCATCCTTCTTTTTCACGAATAGTACTGGAGCTCCCCAAGGCGAAAGATAGGTCGGATAAATCCCTTATCCAAGAGTTCTTGTAGCTGCGTCGATAGTTCTTCCAATTCGGATGGAGCTAAGCGATACGGTGCGCGAGGTGTAGGTGCTGTCCAGAACTATAGGAATGAAGTCGATAGGGAACGTCTACCCAGCGAGGATAATATTACAACCCTGAACTATGTGTGGCCTCTAGGCTTGTACCATAAGCTAACACTACGACAGGTTTGGTGTTCAAGGGAGTTGGTGTACGTTTTAACATTCGACTAACTTTCAAAGACATATAATTGGTATTCACACCCGAATCAGACAATATAGTAACATAGAAGTCGACAAGAAGAAACTTACCCATTATTATGATAAGATCGTTCCTTGTGTCACCCTGACCAATCACGTACGCGCGGTTCCGACGTCATTGTTTCCTCTGTTTCCCGCAACGCTATCACCATTGTCGTCCCTGTTTCCATGGTCGTGGTTCTGAGTCTGGTCCTGGTTCATATGCGGACAATGCCTCTTGTAGTGATCTTTAGCATCACACTGAAAACATCCTTTAAAACTTTGTTGTTGCTGTTGATTCTGTGAAGATTGAGGCGGTCGTTGTTGTTCTTGAGTTACAGGACGTGAGTTTCGACAATCCTTAGCTTCATGACCAATCTTGAGACACCGCTGGCAACGACCCCTGTTGCACTGGCCACCGTGGTGTCTGTTACATTTGTTGCACCATGGGTGAATTCCTCGATATCTTTTCTGCCCATGACTACTAGAAAACTGCTGTCTGGGGCTCTGGTAGTCATCTATCTCTTGCTGCTGTGTCAGAGGCTGGACCAAAATTAATCCCGTGCTCAGGTTTTCATCCCACTTGCGTTTGTTATCTCTAGAAGCACATGCAGTATCAGTCTTAGCACGTTTCGGTAGTTTGTTCTGTTCTACAGCCTGGTCTGTGAGACGATGAGCCAGTCGAGTGGCTTGCTGGATAGTGCCAAGGTTAGCTGTGGTCATATGATTCTGAATTTCGGGCACCAGACCCTTGAGATACAGTTCGATGCGTTTGGTGGGAGGGTCTACCATAGTAGGACAAAATGTGGCTAACTCGTTTGATCTCCTCGTATAAACTTCAATTTCAGACCCCACTCTGTAGGTTGAGGAACTCTACCTCAAGTTTGTGGATGTCCTCTCGACTGCAAAACTCTTCCTTAATTAAGTCCTTGAACTCGTTCCAGGGGGTGGCATTAGCAGCTGCCAGCCCTAACATCTGAACCTGTGCTTTCCACCAGGTTAATGCAGCACCTTCGAGTGTTCTAGTAGCAAACTTTACCCTACGTGACTCAGGGCAATCATGCACCTCGAAGTCAGTTTCGAGTCTCTCGAACCAATGGAGGAGGCCTTCAACCCCCTCAGTTCCACATAAGGTACTAGGTTGACAATCCTTGAGATTTTTGAAGGTGCAAGCAGGTGACTGAACGTGTTGACCTCCTGCTTGTATGGCTGCCAGTGCCGCAGCAATTCGTTCGTTAATGAGAGCCGTCAACTGGGCTTGTGTCATGTTGATTCGTCCGGCCATTGATCTTCACATCAAAGGCAACATAAGTGAGAAAGGTTCGCGAATAGTGCGATGACAGAAGAGTGTAAGCACGCAAGTGTTCTCAAGCAATAACAAGTAGTGAGCAAAGTAAGGTAAGCATACTACGAGCAAAGTTCTATGCAATTCTAGCATGTAGGCAATAAACATAAACCTTATTACCTAGTAGGTCGAGTCTTGCACGTGGAGCGAAGCGTCGTTGTGGGTCGTTGAGAGCACTGTTTTGGTTATAGTCTGGTTTTAATAAAAACGTTTTCCCCATATTAAAACCAAGTTCTCTATAACCAATGGCTCTGATACCAATCTGTCACACCCCCAAAATCCACCTGCGGAGTATCACCGCTTGGGAGCGTGACTGACCAGGATCAAGCCACCAATCATATAGAACATTGTATAAAGTAAAAGTAATTGCAATATAATCCAAACCAAATCCATATGAAAGGTGTTTCCAAAACATAAGTAAGTTATCATTGTTTAGCGGAAGCGTATAATCAAAACCCAACATAATTAAGTACGAAATATCAACAGTGTTTAGTAAGATAATCACGATCCAAGCCCACAACGACCCGCTCCTCCGTGTGCAAGCTCCATATACTTAACGACCTGCAAGGCATGTAACAGAGGATCAACAACTAGTTGAGCGAGTTCACAGAAAGTAAATGCGTAATAGTAAGTTCGTTTGTAACAGGTGGCTCTACTGGGCCGTTAGTACGTTTTATTGGTGGGGGCTTCCCACGTTGTATAACCACTAGACTACTCGTAACCATAAGTATCCTTCACAACCGAGGATAGTAATCAGCATAAGTATCCTTCACATCCGAGGATAGTAATAGGTATAAGTATCCTTCACATCCGAGGATAGTAATAAGTATAAGTATCCTTCACATCCGAGGATAGTAATAAGTATAGGTATCCTTCACAACCGAGGATAGTAGTAAGTATAAGTCTACGTATATTGTAAGTATGTGTCCTGCACAACCGAGGACAGTGAATAGCATAAGTATGTGTCCTGCACAACCGAGGACAGTGGTATGGTAGTCTAGTATTAGTGTCAGTACGAATCTATTCAATCTTATTCCTTCAATCCCATTCCCAAGCCCTCGGGAATCCCATGCCTTAGTAAGGGTGTGAACTCACCTTGGTTTGCTCGGTGTGCTAAATAAGTGCTCACAGTTAATCAATCACGTCCTAAACACGCACGTATACATAATCAGTTTGTATCCAAGTTGTTCGCGTATAGGTATAATCACAGAAGTACTAGCATGTATCCAATATCATAAAAGTCATGCGCATCACTTAACATAACAGCAGTTAGATATCTCAGTTAATATTTAACAGGATTAGACTGGGTTACAGGGCAGGTTATACATTTGGCAATACACACTTTTGGCAAAGCACCTTCTGTTCCGCCAACTACCCTTGGCGAAACACCCACTCTATTTCGTCAACCACCCCTTGGTGAAACAAAAATCCAGTTTCGCCAACCGGTGATTCGTCGGTACAAGTTTTTGTTTCGTCAATACACAACATTAACAAAAAAATAAATTCCTAAATCAACCATTGGGCCGCCCACTACGACCAATAAAAATATGTGGCCGCCCAAGAATAATATAGTCAACAAAGTGGGATGGCCTTATGTAAAAAAAAGTAGCCGCCACCCTCCTTGTTCGGTTCTTAATATTACTGGGCCAAGCCCACAACCAATTATCTTCAATTAGCCGCCCACCCCCACCAATAGGAGGTTTACATCTCCTTTGACAAAATTTAGTTTCAATTCTTAGGACTGATGTTATTTACAGGTCACCGATTAATTGATCATGATGTCACCCCATATCATATCACTATATAATAAATTAATTTAACTGTAGCCGACAACGCTAATTATTTACATATTGTGATTGGACCAAAATAGAAATCATAAGAATGATCAATTCATTTAACAAATATCATCATTCCAATCGACAGTTCACCATTCCCAACATTGCCCACCGATTGACCCACTATCTCGATTTTACTAACATCCCATGTTACTTTCCATATTTTCTTATGAATTCCAGCCGCCGAATCCATGTGGTGTCCCTTACATTTACAAATCAACACATATACAAACAATTAACAATTGAATCTTTGACTAACATATCCCGACAACACACATGGGAGATCTCATGCTACTGACAAATTACACATGCAAATATAAATCAAAGTAAACATCATTCACATGGGTGCACTATCTAGACATAATAACACAATCGAGAACTTACTAACCGAACACAAAGGCAACTGATGAAATTCTCGAGAGGGGTGGAGGGAGTGGAGCCTGCCGTCGCCAATCACAGGGGGAATAGGGTTTGCCAAAGGGTTGTGGGATCATGTATTTATCCTATGTAACTAATAGATATGGCCGGTGACTCGATTTGGGCTTGTGACCACACAAAAGGCCCGAAACAATAGTGCTAAACACATAAACATCGGCCCACTATGACTACAAAGTAACCGACCCCAATACCTTAATTCTAATACAATGTAGAAGATGTGTGGAAAACAGATTGCACGAACACAATATTAATACGATACACTATTATTTATACACATTACAACATTATGTTAAATACACTTAATGCACACAATATATATCATATCAATCAAACACGGCTTAACATATTAGAAAGGTGTATCGTTGTGAAACAAACAAGTCGCGTAAGTAAACAACTAAAACAATTCGCACGAAATTATACCGGAGATGGAAATCATAGAAACTCGAGTTGTCACATCAGATACTTTAGATCCCATGGCGATAGTATCAGATGACAGAGTTTCGTCAGAGCGAGAGGTCTACACTTCCGACACCACCAGTACCGATGATGACGATTTACAGCCCTTTGCGCTTCCTGACGTCGGAGCCGAGCCTGCTGATGGCCTTCCTGTCGGGGACTTACCACTTGCAGTGATCCCTGCTCCTGTACCGCTTGCTGCTTATCCAGTCGTATACATGCCACTCGATGTTGTTTCTGATGACGATATCGATCTGTTTCCGCAGGACCCACCTGAGGCTGACTATGAGGGCGGGGCCCCTATTGTTGCTGATGTCATCCTACCCATTGCTGATGCTCCTGCAGAGGAGGCTCCTGTTGATTCACCTGTCCCAGACTCATTTGAGTCTGTGGCTTCTACATCTTTGCACACTCAGGGAGTACAGCATCACTCTCACGACGCCGACCCTAACATGGCGTCATCAGCTGCACCTGCTCCCGCACACGATCTTGAGTTCGATCACGAGGTTGACGATGATTTTGATCCTGTCTTTCCCCCTGGTTTTGATCCTGACCAGGATATTGAGTTCACTCACCTAGACCAGCCCCTAGAGGAGCTTGTAGCCCCTATCGATCCTTTGTTTGATGATCCAGCTGATTTTGATATGGATTTTCTTGACCTGGAGCTTGTCGTGGCCCCTGAGCCAGTCGTTGCTCCTGATCCTGCATTAGAGCATGACCTTGTTCATGACGATGCACCCGATGTTGCCCCTTTTGTTGATGATATACCCATTGCCGATCATCCTGCTGTTGCTCAACTGTTGTTGGATGATCATGTTGGTGACGCTCTAGTCTTGATAGAGGATCCTGTTGTTGCACCAATTCCTGATCCTATGTCGGTGTTGTTCGACCGTGCACCTTTTGCTACCCATATAGATCCATGTTACGCTGAAACCCGTAACGGGTGGATTGATGACGATGACGATTACCCACCTTTTGTGCGACCTGTTACACCACCAGTAGCCCCTGTATCAGCACCCGTTTCAGCACCCATTTCTGCACCCACTGATATCCCACTGTTTCCCCCACACATCACAGATGCGCACCGCACTGATCTCCCTGTTACGTTCCTTCTGGACATAGCGCCACCGCGTCCTGGAGATGGGTCATCTAGGCAGCCGCCTGTTCCTGCTCCACCCATGCTATCATCACCTTTTCCATTTGTACCACAGTTTCCCACTGTTGCACCATTTGCTGCACCATCCTTCACTCCATCTAGCGAGCCATTTCTATGGACTACGCCCCCTATCATGCCACTGTCTGACCCGTATCACCCATACCATGTTGGGTATTCTACGGAGGACATACTCACATCATTGATGATACAGCAGGAAGCACTGACCCGTCACATACAGGAGTTGGAGAGAGCTCAGCGACCACCATGTCATTGTCAGACCCCATTTGCAGCACCGCACACACCACGTCCACTTTCACCCAACTCAGACGTCCGCTTCATGACTTCCAAGCAGCAAATAGCATATTTGCTGCACGTCAGTCGTGCTTTAGAGCAGGACTGGTTGCATATGCGTCGCTTACTTTTCTCTCGATTTCCCCCTCCTCCTCCGCCATCAGCATAGGCATTTTGATTCGACGCTGTAGACTTTTGGTGAGAGGACCGCGATTATGCAGACTATCCAGCTTTTTGAAGACCGCATTTTGATGACATTAGTTATGATGTTTAGTTTTGATTGTTGTTGTAGTTGACCAGACAGATCAGACAAGGGTGATGTGGCCCTTAGTCACTTTTGATGTATGATACAGTCACAAAACTTGTAAACATTGTACTGTGGTCTTGATTTATGATAGCACAATCGCAGTATTCTCATTATATGTGATGTTGAATTTATTGTTTTAAATTTTGTAACATGTGATGTTATGTGCTTGATATTGTTGTTACATACGTATACCATTTACTTATTATGACCTGACCAATGTGAAACATCTTTTAGAAGATGCCACCAAGACGTGATCCGCGCATGCCCACTAATGAGGCAGAACTTCAAGGAATCATTGCTGCCGCTATCACGCAGTATGCTGCTTCTCATGCAGAAACAAGTGGAAATATCACTTAAAACCACGGGAATAACAATCCACCTAATGGTAATGTTAAGTCGTTTGAGATATATTATGATACATTTGGATATTTTTAGCACGTTCGCTAATACCATTTGTAAATTCAAACGTATGTGCAGGGTGCACTTACAAGCAATTTCTCGATTGCAAGCCCGTGAATTTCGACGGCACAGGAGGTGCTGTTGCGTTTGTAAGATGGGCTGAGAAGACAGATTCTGTTCTCAGAATGAGCAAGTATGCTCCCGAGCAACAAGTGACCTACATCTCAGGGCTATTTCTGGATGGAGCCCTATCTTGGTGGAACTTGCAAGTGCAAACTCTTGGTGAAGCTGCTGCTTATGCGATGTCATGGAATGAGCTGAAGGAGCTCATGCGAAGGAAGTACTGCTCGCGTGCTGAGATTCAGAAGCTGGAGACTGAATTCTGGCATTTAAAATGGAAGGTCCCAAGATTGCGGAGTATGTTCAGAGATTCCATGATTTATCCCATGTAGTGCCATACATGGTTACACCGGAGTTCAAACGTATCGAGCGCTTTATCTGGGGATTGGCACCTCTGATCATGAGTATGGTTACAACATCCAAGCCTGCGACAATCACAGAAGCCATCGATCTCAGTGTCGCTCTTACCGAGGAGGCCATTCGATTGAACAAGTTTTCAAATTCTGAACCCAAGAAGAAAGAGACTCACGTGGAGTCGTCTGGTGAAAATAAAAGGAAATTTTCAAACTTCAAGCAGGGTACATGTCACACCCCAATTCCCACACGCGGAGTACCACCGCTTGGAGACGTGACTGACCAGGATCAAGCCACCAATCATATCAAACATAGCATTTAATAATAATAAAAGTAATTAAGGTAGTTCATCATGACATGATTGATGTTTCAAACCAACTTTGTTTAAGTAGCGGAAGCATAGTAATGTAAACTCAAAATAGTCATAAGTTCAAATATCGTTCATGATCCATATCTCACAACGACCTGCTCCTCCCTGTGCAAGCTCCATAATGTACCTAAGGTCCTGCAAGGCATGCAGCAAATAGTCAACAACTAGTTGAGCGAGTTCACAGAAAGTAAGTTCGTAATACTCATGCGTAAGTTCATCTAATAAGGCTTCCCAAGCAAGAATATTCTGTTGGTGAGGGATTCTCACGTTTATCCTTTATAACGGGGCTTCCCATTATGGTACTTACTAGACTATTTCCAACCATGTGTTCTACTTAAACCGAGAACAGGAATACGTACAGGGTCACGCAGGATTTACGTGACGTGCCCTTCCCCGAGGACAGTGGTACGTGTGGGGGCTGCGTAGGATTTACACAGCGTGTCCTTCCGACCCGGAAGACAGTAGAAGGTATTGGGTTACGCAGGATTTACGTAACGTGTCCTCCCGACCCGGGAGACAATTGGCAATTACTGGGTTACGCAGGATTTACGTAACGTGTCCTGACTATCCTGAGGACGATGGTCTATAGTCTAGTGATTGCGTAAGTACGAGTAATTCTTTTCAACATATCCAACCCAATTCCCAACCCGGGAATCCCATGCCTTGGCTGTGTGAACTCACCTTGGATTGCTCGGCAGATACACAAAGGGTACGGGTAAGCTAGTAAATGGTCAACCACGTCCTATCATGGTCATTATACAAGTCAGGTTTCGACTAAGGTAATACACGTATGCATCACATAAATTAACGCATTATTATCACGTATAAATCATGGCAACGTTTGACAGTTAAGCAATACAAGTAACGATCACAACACATTTACTTGTACGATTTGAATAAGCCCAATAATACTCGGCCTAAATAACAAAATAGGATTTATTTGTGTGGCCCGGTAACCTTGTGCGACTGAACTGGATTGTGCGATCAAGTCCAGCCCAATAACTATCCGGCCCAATTAGTAACACATAGCAGCCCAATAACATAACAGTCAACTACATAAGTCCAAATTGTTTGGCCCAATTGATTGGGCTCGTGACAGTGCATGGTCCGATCAGCGTGAATGCATCACTGGTCTCGAGTCGCAACCAGTGATTTCGAGTCACAACAGTGATCTCAAGTCGCAACAGGAGGTGTCGCAACGCTGTGGTTTCGGCTTGTCATGGTCCGGTTACGAGTCGCAACAGGACTCGCAACCTCGGTTGCGACTTGTGCTGCTTGTGCTAGTGTTGTGGTTTCGAGTCGCAACTGGAGGTATCGACTCGCAACCGTGTTGGTCTATCAATTGTAACCATTTTCCTGATTTCATGCAGATCGGTTACAAGCATTTATGCAAATCAATCAACATATTCGGTTTCCATGATTATCAAATCAATTAACAGTTTTCACAAATTAGTTAACCAAAATATCGATCAACGGGCAGTAACAACATGAATCGTATGAACCCTAATCTAATTAAAAATCAACAAGAATAACATATAACATTCAATCTGATTAGCCTTATCATCTAATAGCAATTCGTACCAACCGATCAATTAAATTCAAACATCATCATCACGCATGCAAGGCATCACAACATCAATTCGGTTTAGATCAATATCACATCTCATCCGATTCAACAACCCGAATAACCATTCATACGTCAATCAACAGCCGATTTACAAACATTCAATAACCCATAATCAAAGCATCGTTTAGCAAGCACTTAACATCAAACACTAACCGGATTAGCCCTAGTTTATCATCATGCAATTCTAAAACATGTGAAACCACATAACATCAACCAATTAAATAACCAAACACTAACCGAAAGGTGGAGGATGCAAGAACAATTCCAAACTCGTGAGCCTTTGGGTGCCGTCGGCTTCAAGAGAGAAAGGGACGAGAGAGAGGAGAGCTAGGGTTATGTGTGTGTGATGTGTGAATTGTAACAACTACAAAACCAATCCCTAACTAGGATGTTTACGCGACTAAGGGAAAGTGGGCCGAACCCTCACTTGGGTTGCCCATGAACTCGTTTACAAGTAACACGGCCCAATGGCCTTGTGCGGTCGAGTGGGTGTGTGATTTGGGCTCGTGCAACACATAACATACATACACATATAATGCACATAAACATAACATATCAGGTGTTCATTCAATTAATAATGTTCTCATAACCACATGTCGTTACACAAATAGGTCTAAAGTTCGAGTTGTCACATTATCCCCAACTAATTGGAAATTTCGTCCCGAAATTTGGTGTGCACTCACTGAGGAAGCTAGGTAAGTTATAACGTTCACTGGTTTTCCTGGGGTGTCACATCCTCCCCCCGTTGATCTGGAATTTCGTCCCGAAATTCCGAAGTAGTAGTTTTGGCCACAGTAGTGGTTGCATTGGTTTCGAATAACTGGGGGTACTTTTCTGTCATCCTGTCTTCGCGTTCCCAGATGTACTCTGGGCCACGTTTGGAGTTCCAACGTACTCGAACAAGAGGGATTCTCTTGCTTTTGAGGACCTTCACATCCCGGTCCGTGATTTCTACTGGTTCCTCGACGAACTGCAACCGCTCATCGATAGTGAGTTCCTTAAAAGGAATGATGAGGGTTTCATCTGATAGGCACTTCTTTAGGTTCGACACATGAAAGACATTGTGAACTGCCCCGAGTTCAGCTGGTAGGTTCAACTTGTAGCCTACCTTGCCTATTTTCTCTATGATCTCGAACGGTCCGACATACCGCGGATTTAGTTTGCCCCGTTTGCCAAAACGAACCACACCCTTCCAGGGTGAGACTTTTAATAAAACCCGGTCCCCGACCTGAAATTCCAAAGGCTTTCTACGCTTGTCCGCGTAGGCTTTCTGACGGTCGCGTGCTGCCGCCATGCGTTGTCGTATCTGTGCAATCTTTTCTGTGGCGTCCACTACAATCTCTGGACCCGTGATCTGACTATCCCCCACCTCTGCCCAACAGAGAGGTGACCGGCATTTACGCCCGTACAATGCCTCGAATGGAGCGGCTTGAATGCTGGTGTGATAACTATTATTATACGAGAACTCCACCAAAGGGAGATGCTTTTCCCAGCCGTTGCCGAAATCGATGACGCATGCCCGAAGCATGTCTTCAAGTGTTTGAATCGTCCGCTCAGACTGCCCATCCGTCTGAGGATGATATGATGTGCTCATGTCTGACCGTGAGCCGAAAGATTTGTGCATCGCATGCCATAGCTCTGACGTGAATCGTGCATCGCGATCCGAAATGATGGATGTGGGCACCCCGTGCCTCGAAACAACTTCTTTAAGATAGATGTCTGCGAGAATGGAGAACTTATCCGTTTCCTTTATAGGTAGGAAGTGTGCAGACTTGGTGAGTCGATCCACGATCACCCATATGGTATCATTCCCACGCTGGGATCTAGGTAGGCCTGTAACGAAATCCATGGAAATTTCTTCCCATTTCCATTGAGGTATCTTAGGCTGCTGAAGTAGACCCGCTGGTTTCTGATATTCGACCTTGACTCTCGCACAGGTCAAGCATTTTCCAACGTACGTAGCGATGTGGGCCTTCATGCTAGGCCACCAATAAGTAGTGCTGATGTCGTGGTACATTTTGTCCGACCCTGGATGTACCGAGTAGCGAGACTTGTGAGCTTCATCCATCACAAGTTTGCGTAGACCGCCGTAAAGTGGGACCCAAATACGCCCCGTTACATAGTAGGCGCCATCTGCCTTCTGTTCCATTCGTTGTCGTGAGCCGCGTAAGGCTTCAGCTTTGACGTTTTCGGGTTTCAATGCTTCTACCTGAGCATCTCATATCTGTGCAGGAAGGCTAGACTGAATCGTAAGCTGTAGCGCTCGCACGCGCCGTGGTAAAGTGTCTTTCCGACTGAGGGCGTCAGCCACAACATTGGCCTTGCCTGGATGGTACTTAATAGCGCATTCGTAATCGTTCAGTAGCTCAACCCATCGCCGTTGACGCATGCTCAAATCCTTTTGCTTAAGAATATGCTCGAGATTCCTGTGATCGGTGTAAATCGTGCACCTGGTACCGTACAGGTAGTGTCGCCATATCTTGAGTGCGAAAACAACAGCTCCCAGCTCTAAATCGTGCGTCGTGTAGTTCCGTTCATGAACCTTAAGTTGGCGCGAGGCGTAAGCAATGACCTTGTCGCGCTGCATCAACACACATCCAAGACCCTGAATGGATGCATCACAATAAACCACGAGGTCGTCTGTGCCCTCTGGCAAAGAGAGGATAGGTGCACTGCAAATTCTATCCTTTAGGTGCTGAAAAGCAGTCTCCTGGGGTTCTCCCCAACGGTAGGTGACACCCTTCTGTGTCTGTAGCGTAAGTGGCTGAGCAATCTTTGAGAAATCCTTGATAAACCGTCTGTAGTAACCTGCCAAACCCAAGAATTGGCGTATTTCCGTAGGTGTACGTGGTGCAGGCCAGTTCCTGATCGAATCTACCTTGGGTGGTTCGACATGGATCCCATCCTTGTTCACTACGTGGCCTGAGAAGTGGACTTCACGAAGCCAGAAGTCGCGTTTCGAAAACTTAGCGTACAACTGCTCCTTCCGAAGGAGTTCCAATATTAGGCGAAGATGCTGCTCGTGTTCCTCCTGACTCTTGGAGTAAATCAGAATGTCGTCGATGAACACTATGACGAACTTGTCTAGGTAGGGTTTGCACACCCTGTTCATAAGATCCATAAATACAGCAGGCGCGTTTGTTAACCCAAATGGCATGACGAGAAACTCGTAGTGGCCATAACGAGTTCTGAAGGCAGTTTTGGAGACGTCCTCCTCCCGGACTCTCAGCTGATGATAACCAGACCTCAAGTCTATCTTCGAATAGTAACACGACCCTTGCAACTGGTCGAATAAGTCATCTATGCGTGGAAGAGGATAACGGTTCTTCACCGTCACCTTGTTGAGTTCCCTGCAGTCTATACACATCCTGAAGGTACCGTCCTTCTTTTTCACAAATAACACTGGAGCTCCCCATGGCGAAGAGCTTGGACGAATGAAGCCCTTTTCCAAGAGCTCTTGTAGCTGCTTTGACAGTTCTTCCAATTCTGATGGAGCTAGACAATATGGTACGCGAACTATGGGTGCTGTCCAGATCTATAGGCAATGAGGTCGGTAGGGAACGCCTGACCAGCGTGGATAAGGTTACAATCCTGAACTAAATACAGCTTCTAGACCTTACCATTAACTAACACTACGACACGTTGGGTGTTTAAGGGAGTTGGTGTATGTTTTATCATTCGACTAACTTCAAGGACATATAATTGGTATTCACACCCGAATCAAACAATATAGTAACATAGAAGTCGACAAGAAGGAACTTACCCATTATTACGTTAAGATCGTCCCTTGCATCACCCTGACCCATCCCGATCACACGGCCATGGGCGTCGTTGTTGCCATTGATTCCCCCGTTGCTAACCCCAATGTCGTTCCTGCTTCCATGGTCGTGATTCTGACTCTGTTTCCAGTTCAATTGTGGATAGTGACTCTCATAGTGATCTTTTGTACCATACTGAAAACATTCTCTAAACTTTTGTTGCTGCCACTGAGCCTGTGGGGCTTGAGGCTGTTGTTGTCGTTGTTCCTGACTTACAGGACGTGAGTTTCGACAATCCCTAGCTTCATGACCAATCTTGAGACATCTCTGACATTGCTCCTTGCGACACCGTCCACTGTGGTGTCTGTTACAAATGTTGCACCATGGATGAATTCCTCGATATCTTTTCTGCCCATGATTACTAGAAAACTGATGTCCGGGCCTTTGGTAGTCATCTATCTCTTGCTTCTGCGTCAGAGGCTGGACTAAAATTAATCCCGTGCTCAAGTTTTCATCCCACTTGCGTTTGTTATCTCTAGAAGTACATGCAGTATCAGTCTTAGCACGTTTCGGTAGTTTGTTCTGTTCTACAGCCTGGTCTGTGAGACGATGAGCCAGTCGAGTGACTTGCTGGATAGTGCCAAGGTTAGCTGTGGTCATATGACTCTGAATTTCGGGCACTAGACCCTTGAGATACAGTTCGGTGCGTTTGGTGGGAGGGTCTACCATAGTAGGACAAAATGTGGCTAACTCGTTTGATCTCCTCGTATAAACTTCAATTTCAGACCCCACCATCTGTAGGTTGAGGAACTCTACCTCTAGTTTGTGGATGTCCTCTTGACTGCAAAACTCTTCCTTAATTAGGTCCTTGAACTCGTTCCAAGGAGTGGCGTTAGCAGCTGCCAGCCCTAACATCTGAACCTGTGCTTCCCACCAGGTTAATGCAGCACCTTCGAGTGTTCTAGTAGCAAACTTTACTCTACGAGACTCAGGGCAATCATGTACCTCGAAGTCAGTTTCAAGCCTTTCGAACCAATGGAGGAGTCCAACCGCTCCCTCCGTGCCGCTGAAGGTACTTGGACGACAGTCCATGAAATTCCTAGAAGTGCAGACAGGTGGCTGCGCGTGTTGACCTATTGTGTACGAAATAGGGCAAAGTTTAAATACAAGGGCTAGTCTAGGAGTGTAGGATCTAAAGATCCTAGTGTGTGCTATACCGCAGGGTATACTACCTGCTTGAACAGCTGCAAGTGCCGCAGCAACTTGAGCTTGAACGAGAGCCTCTAGCTGGGCTTGAGTCATGTTAATTCGTCCAGACATGATCTTCATAGCAAAAGTAACGTAAGTGAGAGTGGTTCGCGAGTAGGGCGATGACAGAAAAGTGTAAGCACGTAGGTATTCTCATGTAATAAAGTCATGTGTATCTAGGCGTAATACGAGCAAAGTTCTATATAATTCTAGTAAACAGGTAATAAACATAAACCTTATTACCTAGGATGTCGAGTCTTGCACGTGGAGCGAAGCGTCGTTGTGGATCGTTGAGAGCACTGTTCTGGTTATAGTCTGGTTTTAATAAAAACGTTTTCCCATATTAAAACCAAGTTCTCTATAACCAATGGCTCTGATACCAATCTGTCACACCCCATTTCCCACACGCGGAGTACCACCGCTTGGAGGCGTGACTGACCAGGATCAAGCCACCAATCATATCAAACATAGCATTTAATAATAATAAAAGTAATTAAGGTAGTTCATCATGACATGATTGATGTTTCAAACCAACTTTGTTTAAGTAGCGGAAGCATAGTAATGTAAACTCAAAATAGTCATAAGTTCAAATATCGTTCATGATCCATATCTCACAACGACCTGCTCCTCCCTGTGCAAGCTCCATAATGTACCTAAGGTCCTGCAAGGCATGCAGCAAATAGTCAACAACTAGTTGAGCGAGTTCACAGAAAGTAAGTTCGTAATACTCATGCGTAAGTTCATCTAATAAGGCTTCCCAAGCAAGAATATTCTGTTGGTGAGGGATTCTCACGTTTATCCTTTATAACGGGGCTTCCCATTATGGTACTTACTAGACTCTTTCCAACCATGTGTTCTTCTTAAACCGAGAACAGGAATACGTACAGGGTCACGCAGGATTTACGTGACGTGCCCTTCCCCGAGGACAGTGGTACGTGTGGGGGCTGCGCAGGATTTACACAGCGTGTCCTTCCGACCCGGAAGACAGTAGAAGGTATTGGGTTACGCAGGATTTACGTAACGTGTCCTCCCGACCCGGGAGACAATTGGCAATTACTGGGTTACGCAGGATTTACGTAACGTGTCCTGACTATCCTGAGGACGATGGTCTATAGTCTAGTGATTGCGTAAGTACGAGTAATTCTTTTCAACATATCCAACCCAATTCCCAACCCGGGAATCCCATGCCTTGGCTGTGTGAACTCACCTTGGATTGCTCGGCAGATACACAAAGGGTACGGGTAAGCTAGTAAATGGTCAACCACGTCCTATCATGGTCATTATACAAGTCAGGTTTCGACTAAGGTAATACACGTATGCATCACATAAATTAACGCATTATTATCACGTATAAATCATGGCAACGTTTGACAGTTAAGCAATACCAGTAACGATCACAACACATTTACTTGTACGATTTGAATAAGCCCAATAATACTCGGCCTAAATAACAAAATAGGATTTATTTGTGCGGCCCGGAAACCTTGTGCGACTGAACTGGATTGTGCGATCAAGTCCAGCCCAATAACTATCCGGCCCAATTAGTAACACATAGCAGCCCAATAACATAACAGTCAACTACATAAGTCCAAATTGTTTGGCCCAATTGATTGGGCTCGTGACAGTGCATGGTCCGATCAGCGTGAATGCATCACTGGTCTCGAGTCGCAACCAGTGATTTCGAGTCGCAACAGTGATCTCGAGTCGCAACAGAAGGTGTCGCAACGCTGTGGTTTCGGCTTGTCATGGTCCGGTTACGAGTCGCAACAGGACTCGCAACCTCGGTTGCGACTTGTGCTGCTTGTGCTAGTGTTGTGGTTTCGAGTCGCAACTGGAGGTATCTACTCGCAACCGTGTTGGTCTATCAATTGTAACCATTTTCCTGATTTCATGCAGATCGGTTACAAGCATTTATGCAAATCAATTAACATATTCGGTTTCCATGATTATCAAATCAATTAACAGTTTTCACAAATTAGTTAACCAAAATATCGATCAACGGGCAGTAACAACATGAATCGTATGAACCCTAATCTAATTAAAAATCAACAAGAATAACATATAACATTCAATCTGATTAGCCTTATCATCTAATAGCAATTCGTACCAACCGATCAATTAAATTCAAACATCATCATCACGCATGCAAGGCATCACAACATCAATTCGGTTTAGATCAATATCACATCTCATCCGATTCAACAACCCGAATAACCATTCATACGTCAATCAACAGCCGATTTACAAACATTCAATAACCCATAATCAAAGCATCGTTTAGCAAGCACTTAACATCAAACACTAACCGGATTAGCCCTAGTTTATCATCATGCAATTCTAAAACATGTGAAACCACATAACATCAACCAATTAAATAACCAAACACTAACCAAAAGGTGGAGGATGCAAGAACAATTCCAAACTCGTGAGCCTTTGGGTGCCGTCGGCTTCAAGAGAGAAAGGGACGAGAGAGAGGAGAGCTAGGGTTATGTGTGTGTGATGTGTGAATTGTAACAACTACAAAACCAATCCCTAACTAGGATGTTTACGCGACTAAGGGAAAGTGGGCCGAACCCTCACTTGGGTTGCCCATGAACTCGTTTACAAGTAACACGGCCCAATGGCCTTGTGCGGTCGAGTGGGTGTGTGATTTGGGCTCGTGCAACACATAACATACATACACATATAATGCACATAAACATAACATATCAGGTGTTCATTCAATTAATAATGTTCTCATAACCACATGTCGTTACACAAATAGGTCTAAAGTTCGAGTTGTCACAGTACAAGCAACGTGAACAAGAAAGGTGAACCAAGCACACCGGCTCGAGCTGCAACCGGTGTTGAGAATAAAGGAAAGGGTTACATGGGCACTCTGCCCCCAAGTGTGGATTATGCCAGTATCATCATGATGGTCAATGCAGGAATAGAAAATGTGAAACTTGTGGGAGAATTGGCCACTTGAAGGATACTTGCTGGGTTGGTTCAGGCCAGGGTGGCCGAAGGGATTTTGGTAACAACAACCGAGGTGGAAATGGAAACCGCCAGCAGGGAGGAAACGGCGGAAATGGAAACCAGGGAAACGTTGCGAATCAAGCTGGTAATGGGAATCGCAACCAAAACAACACTCAAGATGGAAACGGAGGTGGTAATGGTCACGGACCGGGCTGTTTTAATTGTGGAGAAGTTGGGCACTTTAAGAAGGAATGCCCAAAGCTGAATCAAGCCCGTGGAAGAGTGTTTAACAATGGAGCGAGGGAAGCGCGCCAGGATCCCAACGTTGTCACTGGTACGTTCCCTATAAATCAACGCTTTGCATCTGTTCTACTTGATACTGGTGCCGACTATAGTTTCGTATCGTTAGAATTTAAGAGTATGCTTGGGTTAGCTACTAGTAAATTAGATATTCCATACTCAATTGAACTAGCTAATGGAAGGCTAGTCGAAGCTAATGAAGTTATCAGAGGTTGTGTAATCGAGCTCGGAGAGCGTGAGTTCATTTTGGATCTACTACCAGTCGAGTTGGGAAGCTTCGACGTGGTAGTAGGGATGGATTGGTTGTCGAGCAACAACGCTGAGATTATTTGTCACGAAAAGATCATTCGCATCCCAACGGAAGATGGAGAGACGATCGTGGTTCATAGAGAGAAGCGCGATACGCCTCTGAGAATCATCAGCTGCCTGAAAGCTCGAAAGTTTACAGAAGGGATGTGTTGCCTTCTTGGCACACATCGTGGATAAGGAAGCTGCTGAGCCGAATATCGAAGACATCCCTGTAGTAAAGGAATATCCTGAAGTCTTTCCAGAGGACTTGCCAGGATTGCCACCCCAAAGGCAAGTGGAATTCCACATTGACTTAGTTCCAGGCGCCGCGCCTGTGGCTAAGGCACCCTACCGACTTGCCCCTTCAGAGATGCAGGAGTTGTCGACACAACTTCAAGAGTTGCTAGACAAGGGATTCATCAGACCAAGCTTCTCACCTTGGGGAGCTCCAGTTCTGTTTGTCAAGAAGAAAGACGGTAGTTTTCGTATGTGCATTGACTACCGGGAGTTGAACAAGTTAACGATCAAGAATACATATCCTCTGCCAAGGATTGATGACCTATTCTATCAGCTGCAAGGTTCAAGCTACTACTCGAAGATCGATCTGCGATCAGGTTATCATCAGCTGAGAATACAAGAGGAAGGTATTCCCAAGACTGCTTTTAGAACTCGATATGGACATTACGATTTTCTGGTGATGCCGTTTGGGTTGACAAACGCGCCAGCTGTCTTTATGGATTTGATTAACCGAGTTTGTAAACTGTACCTCGACAAGTTTGTGATTGTGTTCATAGACGATATCTTGATCTATTCGAAGACGAAGGATGAGCACGAACAACATTTGAGAGCTATTTTGGAGCTACTTAAAAAGGAAAAGCTGTATGCCAAGTTCTCGAAGTGCGAGTTTTGGCTACGCGAAGTCCAATTTCTTGGACATGTGGTTAATGGAGATGGAATCCACGTGGATCCCACAAGGATCGAAGCGATAAAGAATTGGGAGACTCCAAAGACGCCAACCGAGATTTGACAATTCTTAGGTTTGGCTGGTTACTATCGAAGGTTTATTGAGGATTTCTCAAAAAATCGCTCAACCATTGACCTTCCTCACGCAGAAGGATAAGAAGTTTGATTGGGGAATCAAACAAGAAGAAGCATTCCAGTTATTGAAAGACAGGCTTTGCAATGCCAGAAGGAACTGATGATTTCGTGGTATATTGTGACGCCTCGCGTCAAGGTTTGGGTTGTGTGTTAATGCAGCGCCAGAAGGTTATAGCCTACGCGTCACGCCAGTTGAAGGTCCATGAAAAGAATTATACCACGCACGATTTGGAGCTAGGCACAGTGGTATTCGCGTTGAAAATCTGGAGACATTATTTATATGGTACGAAGTGTACAATCTTCACGGATCATAAGAGTCTGCAACACATATTCGACCAGAAGGAGCTGAACATGAGACAAAGACGCTGGGTCGAATTATTGAACGATTACGACTGCGAGATCAAGTATCATCCAGGGAAGGCGAATGTGGTCGCCGATGCCCTAAGTCGTAAAGAAAGGATCAAGCCCATAAGGGTTAGGGCTTTAGAGATGATTATCCAGACAGATCTTTCACTGCGCATTCGCGCCGCACAGAAAGAAGCTCTTAAAGAAAGGAACATTGAGGAGGAATATCTCCGTGGAATGGAGAAGCAATTGGTACCAAACGAGGAAGCAACTTTATGTTTCATGAAACGGATTTGGGTTCCTCTGTTTGGTGGTTTGAGAAAGGTTATTTTTGATGAAGCTCACAAGTCACCGTACTCTATCCATCCAGGGCGGATAAGATGTACCAAGATCTTAAGGATTTTTATTGGTGGCCTAGGATGAAAGGCGATGTAGCAGTGTATGTTAGCAAGTGTTTAACGTGCGCCAAGGTAAAAGCTGAGTACCAGAAGCCTTCAGGTCTACTGCAGCAACCCGAGATACCTAAATGGAAATGGGAACAAATTTCGATGGATTTCATAACAAAGTTGCCAAGAACGCCAAAAGGTCATGACACTATTTGGGTAATAGTGGATCGGTTAACGAAATATGTGCATTTCTTGCCAATCAGAGAGAAAGATAACACGAGCAAGTTGGCTAAGATATACATGAGAGAGATCGTTGCACGTCATGGAGTGCCTCTCTCAATCATCTCTGATAGAGACGGAAGGTTTGTGTCAAGGATTTGGCAGTCCTTCCAAGAAGCATTCGGATCTCAGTTGAATCTGAGCATAGCTTTTCACCCACAAACTGATGGACAGAGCGAACGAACGATCCAGACATTAGACGATATGCTGCGAGCTTGCATTATCGATTTAGGTGGAAGTTGGGATACTCACCTACCATTGGTTGAATTTTCATACAATAACAGTTATCACGCAAGTATTCAAGCCGCACCGTTCGAAGCTCTTTGTGGATGCAAATGTCGATCACCAATTTGTTGGTCTGACGCAGGTGATAGACAGCTAGTTGGTCCAGAAGTGGTCCAGGAAACCACAGATAAGATTGCACAGATCCGAGAATGCATCAAGGTGGCTCGCGATCGACAAAAGTGTTATGCGGACCGAAGAAGGAAACCTCTGGAGTTTGAGGTAGGAGACATGGTATTGTTGAAAGTATCACCCTGGAAGGGTGTGGCACGCTTCGGAAAGCGTGGAAAGTTGAATCCGCGCTAAATTGGTCCATTCAAGATTCTGGAGAGAATTGGTTTAGTAGCATACAAGTTGGACTTACCTGCCGAACTTAATGGTGTTCATGATACATTCCATGTATCAAATTTGAAGAAGAGTCCGACACAAGAAACTGTTATCATTCCCGCAGACGAGATTCATATTGACGACACGCTCCACTTTGTCGAAGAACCCATTGAGGTTACGGATTGGAAGGTGAACAAAACACGCAGGAGTAGTGTCAAGCTCGTCAAGGTTCTTTGGTATGCAAGACATGGTCCAGAATACACCTGGGAATGTGAGGATCGAATGAAAGAGAAATACCCCCATTTATTTCCCAAGACCCCTGCAACCAGAAGCAGAACTTAAAATTTCGGGACGAAATTTTCTTAACGGGGGGAGAATGTGACAACCCTCACAAATCCAGGTATCCGTACAAATTAATTAATATTTAATTAGTGCTTAATTACTATGCTTGATTACAATTATGAATAAACTGCTTTCTGTTTTCTGATACATACATACTCATGCATCATACTTTATTACTGTCACTTCATTTATTATACACAAACAATAGTGACAAACTTGATGCACAAAAGCACAGTTAGCACAGTGAGCGGACAACCTAGTAAACATGCTGACATTGCCAGCACTAGACATACATTGTTTTGAGGCCAGTATGAGCCGGGAATAGATTACTACACTAGTAGGGAGTGTAGGGAGGTGAGAACCATAGAACTGTGTCACTAGGTGATAGTTATAGTGACCGGAAGTGCCTAAAATACACTTTAATTACAAAATTCTGCACTACATACAAAAATTCAGCTTTTAACATAACTAGTAAAGTGCAAAAACTTGGTAAAATAGTCCTAAACACTTTCCAAAGTGTCGGGAATTTAATGTGTCACTAAAAATAATATAAACGACACTTAAAAGCTTTACTTAGCACTTTAAAGGATCAACATCCAACCGAACAACTGGACTTTACCCAAAACATTAAAATATTGCCAAAAACATTGTTTTTACTTTTCTGAGCTAGTTAGGGTCCCCGAACACCCTAACACCCTTTATATTAGTTAACAACACTTAACATACTAACTAAACCATTTGATTTCAACTAGATCCTAACTTAACCATTACACCCCAACACTTAACATACTAACTAGACTTTACCATTCCACCACACCACCACCACTTCCAAACTTTGTTCAATCATTTCTCATACATCCAAAGGAGCAAGGTGACATACAAACAAGCTCGGTGCTCTCGAAAGTTCAAGAACCGCTCTAGATTTCTTTTATCCACCACATTTACATCTTGTTTCTTCCCTAGCCTTGTGCTAGTAGTAAGTGCTTCTAATCATCATCTCGATCTTGTTTATGGTGGTTAATAGTTGATTTAATGGTTAAAAATTAAGAAACACTAATGAACATAACTTAAAGTCTTGAACATAAGATGAATAAGGTGGATAAAGAAAAGATATGAGGGTAAATCATGTGAATCTTGTATAGTTGTGAATATTTGATGTTGTTTGCTACTAAAAGTGGGATGGATCATCATCTAGACATACTAGATCATGTTCAAGAACATGAACTAGTTGTATGTTAGTGTTAGAAATGTGAAAGATGATGAAACCATCCACCATGAACTTGAAACTTGAATAAACATAATTTTTCTTGTAAAATGAAGTTGTAAACTTGTGGATCTAAAGATCTACAAGTGGTTTTTCGGAAGAACCAAGCGGAAAATACTAGTTTTGTTAAAACCCGGATATTTTATGAACAAGAAGCATTTATAGTAACTAAACAAGTGTGTAAACACTTGTGTAACAATGAAATTTCATAAAGAAATATTTTTGTAAATCTTGACTAGAAGTTGTGAAACTTCAAGTTCTTTAAAATGAAGTTTACAAGAAACTAATCATATTTTTAAGGATAACAAGACCCACTAAATGTGATGGTGATTTACTACATATTTTTACAAAACCTTCAAGTTCATGAGTTATGGTTTAGTCTTATTTTTGTCAAGATTTGATGAATAAATATTGTATATTGTTGATTGGTAAATTGGTTGATTGATTTTACAAAAACAAAATGATATGCTAAAAGCATGGACACCTCTAGAGTTACAGAGGAAACTCTGGCGAAATTTTTCCAGAAATATAACACTTAGAAATATTTTTCTATCAAATATTTACAAATCTATTTTTAACTTGTTTTTCAAATATAAACTTCGCCATGATTTTTATTACAAAAATAACCAAGTACCGAAGGTGTATTTTCGTAAATAAAACTTGTTAAATATATATTTAGAATATATATATTTTATAGTAAAACGCTTATGTGACTATGTAATTATTTGGTGAACTAGATATATTATTTTAGGGTAAAAATAATATTACTTGAAATATCATGAAATTACGACCTCCAAAATAATATCAACGCTCTCACAAAATAAATATTTAAGTTATACAAGTATCGTAATACAACGCAAACTTTAAAAATGTAACTTAGGTATTTTTCGGAAAAATACTCTTATTAGAATATTTTTGGTGAAATATTATTTTGGGAAAAACTTAAGGAATAAAATATAATATTTTTGGGAAAAATATATATATTTTGGAAATTTAAATCATTTTAAACAAAGTAATTAAAATATATTTTTCAAGTGAGACCTAAAAATATATTTTCGGAATTATAAAACACACATGTATTAATACCCCCATCCTTGGGAAGGAATATACTTATTAAATAATTAAGGAATGCAAATACGAAATAGTTGTCTAACTATTTCCCAAAAACGTTAAACCTTAAGCCAAGGCACGGTCGTCCGTCTAATAGAAGTTAGTACGTGTAGGTCGTCACGCAGCAGGTTGATTTGGGATCGACTATTTCGAGACGCACTTCTGTGAGTTCATGTCCCCCTTTTCTCTTAACTGTTTTCAGTTTTATAACTTCGGGGGTGAAATACATGTTGCAATTATTTAGAACATTTTTATACATAGTATGGTTAGCTTAAGGAGGGTTAAGATGTACAGATCATGTGAGTGGTGGGTACAATACTTAAAGCCATTAATCCTCGTAGTTAGGACCGAGGGACACAAGAGTGATAGATCTATTTGGGTGTAGCGAGCCCACGCCCGTGAGGCCGGGGAGGCCCATAGAGGTGACTGTGTCTTACAGCCGAGGCCCGGTACAAATTTACTAGGTTTGAGTTTTCCTGCATCACTTCACACATACCAGAGGCTTTGTAACCCAGTGGTGATCTCTTTTTCCTTAATTGCTACATACCAGGAACATTTATACTTTGGGACGTACTCCAACGATTTATAAACATACTCACTTTTACATGGACTCGCTCAACTTTTTGTTAATTTTTCAAAATTACATGTATTTCAGGAAATTAGGGATCTGGCAAGGTATGCTATGTCATCAAGCTGCGTAGGAGGAATGATGTCATCCGAGTTTAAGGATTGTGACTTTTGCCTGGACGAGTCACAAGTCTTAAACTGTGTTTTTAATTCATGTCTTATGGTTGTGTCGTATGAACAAGATTTTTATTATGTCATGTTGCAATCTGTTGCATGTGTCGACTTTTGAAAACAATGTTGTCGTGTTTTACTTTTTAAACTTGAATTAATGGATGAACATCATGGTTTTATTTTTGTTGGTGCACGAATGTCTAAAGCCTGCGTCTTAAGTCTTAGTTGTTCATGTATAGGGTCTAGAAGTGTTAATTATGTATAGTATAGGGGTTGATATGTAAATTTTGGTTTGTAAAGTCTTGATTTCCCCCCAAATGACACATGGTCATTTGGAGCGAAATCCCAACCCTATATATAGTGGTAGTGTTTTCTCATTATGTACATGCATGTTTACTGTGTAGCCGAACTGCTGCTCGATTTTTTAGTGAAAGATTAATGAGAAAACCAGTTTAAAGTGATCTGCTTCTGTTTCTACTCAATTTCTACTTTGATTCATGCTGTTTGTGTATTTCCGCTGCATAAACAGTAGTATCTAGCTCTGATTGACTCACTCGACTGTCAATAACGGTCCTACAATTGGTATCAGAGCCAGTTAAGAGCTAGGATACCAGAATCAAAGCATTTTTCTTGCACATTTTGAGTTTCTGGACTTTCCAACGGACAAAATGGACTGAAATTTGGACATATAGTGTAAAACTGTCTATTAATAAACCCTTGAGAATTTTAGAATAAAATACAGCTTAAAACTGATCAAAAATGGATCGTAACCTGATTTCGCTCGAAAGTTTACTTGAGTGATTTCGCTCGTAATTTCAAGCGAAATCAAGTGTTCATTACATAAGTTCTAATTTCGCTCCAAGTAGTAGAAGCGAAATCAGAGATTTCGCTCTTATATTGAGGTTTCGCTCCAAGTGTATCACTGATTTCGCTCCTGAGGGTAATTTCGCTCGAAGGTTATTTTCTGATTTCGCTCTTAAAGTGATACTTTGAATTCGCTCCTAAGGTTCATTTTCTGATTTCGCTCCACAGAGCATAGGTTGATTTCGCTCCAAACCACTCTTATAGTCTGATTTCGCCTGAAAAGTCATTTTTTGTGTAAAAATCATAGTTTGAGCGTTAAGTCCATTTCGTACGTGATAGAGTGTTGGAAACTCAGTCTGTGTTAAAAGTTTTTCGATAAAAGTAAACTGTTTGTCAAAAAGTTAAACATTTTTGAAATTTGTCACTTAGAATGGAACATCAAGATTTTTACAATTTGTTTGCGGGAAGCGGCATGACGGCTACGCAAAGTCCGGCGAGTATAGTTCAGAATGTTAACATGGAGAATGAGCTAGGTACGATGCAAAAGCCACCGAAGCTTATGAGTTTGGAAGAATATGCCGGATGGTCAGGTCGTTTCAAAAACTGGGTCCAAGCCAACCACTTCGAATGTTGGATGAAAATAGAGAAGAAGTATGTACCACCGGTTGACGGATTGGGCTTGGAAAAGGGTATCGGGAGCTTAACCGAAACTGAATAGATTGAGTTCAAGGCTGAGAAGAAGATGGTCAGCATTCTGCAACAGGCCATCAAAGAAGACATTCTGGTTTTACTGCAACATGATGACAATTCTCAGTCGATGTGGCAAGCTTTAAAACTGAAGTTCCAAGGCCGTGTATCGATGATTAAAAGTAAGAAAGCATTAATCAAGAAAGAATTTGACATTTTTACCGGGATTAAAGGTGAAACGACAAAGCAGTTAATTGAACGATACTGTCATATTCTGGTAGAAATGAAACGGTTGGAGATTACTAAGACGAATGAAGAATGGATTGATAAGATGTGTGATGCACTACCGTATGATGAATGGGGCACTTACTTAATGATGCTGAAGAATAATTCTGACTTTGTGAATCTAAACCTCAGCTCATTCATCGAGAAGATCGAAGCCCATGAGCTGGAATTGCTGAAAATCAAGAAGATGAACTCAGCGAGTGTGCAGCAAGATGTATCTCTGTATTACAAAGGCAACACTCCAGTTGCAACTCTTCAAAGTCCAAAGATACAGACGGGGTTTATTGCTGACAATACCTCAAGTGCTTCCTCAAACACTCCTCAATCAAGCAATTCTTCACCATTCATGAATTTGAACCAAATGTCAAAGCTCAGGAAAAGCCTTCACCTCAAAGCTCTACAAGTTCTAATAATCAGGCATATGTTTCTGGGGTGCAGTGCAATATTGCGGTAAATATCAAGAATGGAAACGAGATTACTGAAACAGAAGCAAAACAACATATTGCACTACTTGCTTCCGTTCTTGAGGCTTATGAAGGTTTGGTGGCAGGGAGGATCGGTAATCCTGACATGACGAAAGAGGATTACGACCAAATCGATCCCGAAGAGCTTGAATTGATTGATATCAAGTGGTGCATGGCAAGTTTGGTTCGAAGGGCTCAACATTTTATGGAAATCACAGGCCGGAACAGTCTTTCAGGTCCCGATCAAAAGTTAGGGTTCGACAAGTCGAAAGTTACGTGCTTTAAATGTAAAGAACGTGGTCACTTCAAAAGAGAATGCCCTGACCGTGAAGTGAACAATCATCAAAACCCGTTCACAAACGACTATTACAGGCAAGCGATCTATCACCGACCAAACCAACAGCCAGCTGTTCAGAGGCCGCAGATCGAGAACAAACCTGAAAAGGCGTTGATCGTGAATCAAGACGATGAAAAGGTAGCTGAAGGTTTCAGCTGGGATAAATATATTCCCGGAAACGATGGGCAGGCCATGATGGCAGAAGTAGTTGAAATATCTGAGATGGTGTCTGAGCCAGAGATAGTTACTGAAGATGTTTCTGTGGTTGCTGAAGAGGTTTCTGTTGAAAATGTGGTCGATATTGAAGAAATAGCTGCTGAAGTGTATTACTACCAGTCAGAGCAGGAAGTATTGGCAAGTTCAATGAAATCGATAATGCCTCCTAAAATTTTTGAATCTTTTGCAGGTTATTTCGAAGAACCAAAGACCGGATCATGCCCAAGATTTGAAGACAATAAAGAAGTCGTTGAAGAATTGATCGACGTGTCGAAAGAGCTGACTGGAGAGGCATTAAAGGACATAGCTGATAAAGATCTAATGGGAAAGCTGAGAGAGGTAGACTCAGAACTCGAGAAGTCAGAGTTTGTCAGTACTGTGTCGGTCGAAAAGGAGTCTGATCAGAAATCTGGAGTTCAGGAGATCAAATCTGTCAAAATGTCTGAGTCTGAGTTAGACAATGTCGGTAAAATTGATTGTGTTGAACAGATTGTGGAAAAAGTTGTTTCAGTCCCTGAAACACCATGCCAACAGTGTTTAGAACCGTGCATGGAGTGTCTTGAAAAAGACACTAAGTATCAGGAATTGAAACACCATGCTGATATGATTAAATTTGACCTTGGCCAAGTTAAAGAGGCGTATGATACTCTTGCCAGGTCAATCAAAATCATCCAAAAAGAAAGTGTTGAAAACGATAAAGCAACAAAATTGGCTAAAGCAACACTGTTTGATAAACAAATTGAGGTCAATTTTCATTTAGACACGATCGCATCACTTAAGAAAGAACTTGAATTGGCTAAAATTGAAACCATCGGATTGATAAAAAGTTGATGAGTTATGTAGCTTCATCGTACGTTCTTGAACAAATTGTCCCACAGCAGCCACATGCTGCACCAGTCTTTAAGAGCGTTCCACCCCCAATTTGGAATCACTATAAACAGAAATATCCAGATGGGGTGGAAGCTGCTTTGAATCTCAAGTTGAGATCGATTGAGGATAATTTACCTGAAAACATCGATGTCACATTCTCTGCATCCGACACCGACAACGAATCACAGGTTATCAAAACAGTTGTCGATCAGGTGTTAGATGAGGAGAGTGATACATCTGAAAAATCTCAATCTGAAAAGGTTGTTAGTGATTCTGAAGATGAGGGGAATTTCTTAGATCGGTTCATACCGAAATCGGAAAAGAGTGCGAATGATGATCCGATTATGGTGGTATACACTATGATTGGAACAGACAAACTTTATTCCGATTTCGCGTATCCTCTTCAGAATGTGAAGATTGAGAATGTTGAAAAGGTGTTTAAATTGGTTGAAATGAATATTAATGAGGTTAATAACAATGAATTCTTTTCAAAACCTAAAAAGTCGTTTGTTACATCACGTCCTACAAGTTCGGGAAAGAAAGAAGGGGATGGTAAAGGTAATAACAAGAAAAACAATTTTAAAAACAAAGGAATCGGTTTTGAGAAGAAAACGGCTAAGCAGGTGGTTAAGCCGAAAGAGAAAATGAACGATATTTTTGTCGTTGGTCCGAGTGTTGATGATGAAAAGGACTATATTTTTAGTCAAAAGGTTGTGGACAATTTCAATGCAGTGAAAAAGTTGAAAGAGGAGACAGTCAAATCAACGTTTGTCGAATATGACAAAAGGGTTTGTTATCGCTGCAGTGAAATCGAGCACATGGCAAAACAGTGCAAGAAAGTGATTGAGAAACCTGTTGTTGTAAAACCAATTGTTTAAAAACCAAGTGTTCAAAAACAAATTGTTCAAAAACCAAGTGTTCAGAAACAAATTGTTCAGAAACCAACTGTTCAAAAACCAATCGTTTAGAAACCTCGACCAAAATCACCGATTGATACAAAAGGTAAAAAGCCGATGGTTTCTCCGATTCGCATTTTAAAGAGAGGTGAATCTTTGAAGTCGGAGGATAAGCCGAAATCGACTTTCGAGGTTGGCGAATCCTCTAAGTCTCGCAAGACTTCAAAAATTTACCCTAAAACAAAAATTTTCGAAAACCAATCTTGGGTCGCGAAGTCGAAACCATCTGTTGAGGTCAAAAAGATGGAGAATGCTTTGAAAATTGAATCAAATATTTTTAAAGATGACGTTGTTGAATTTGAAAATGAAATTGATAAATTTCTTGCTGAGTTTCCCCCGATAATCGATAAAGTAAAATCAATTGTGAAAGAAGAGGTTCCTAATGTCACATTTAACTTTCAGAAAACAGATGAGAAATGTGATGTAGTGTTCGGAAGTGTGTCTGAGGTTAAGAAATCATGGGCTTCATTGTTTGAATAAGCTGATTTGATGTTTGCAGGGGCTGCCCAAGTCTATACTGTCAAAGTGGATTATGGATAGTGGTGCTTCAAGGCATATGACTGGGACGCTAGCTCATCTCTATGATGTCAAATCAATAAACGGAAGCTATGTGGGTTTTGCCGGGAATCAAGACAGGAGAATCGTTGGTCAAGGAACGTTGACAAATGGCGTGATTTCGTTCAACAAAGTGAACTACATAGTAGAATTAGAAAATTTACTCAGTATCTCGCAAATTTGTGATAAAGCTTTTAGTGTACATTTTACAAAAACAGAATGTGTGGTTTTGAAACCATGGTTTAAAATCCCTGATGAGATGGTGTTGTTGCGCGCTCCGTGGGAAAACGACCTTTATATACTTGATATGAGCGTCGCAACACCAACAACTCATCAGAAACAATGTTTTGTATCAAAGTCTAAAGCGACGGAAAAAGAGTCGATAATGTGGCATCGTAAGATGGGCCACATTCATGTGCGTAAAATGAACTTTTTAGTACACAATGATTTGGTTGATGGTGTAAATCTGAAGAATTTTCACTTGAATGATGATTGTGTAGCGTGTAAAAAGGGGAAGCAGACTCGGAAGTCACACCCACCGAAGATCCTCAATTCAATCAGGTTACCTCTTGAGAGATTACACATGGATCTCTTCGGGCCTGTCAAAGTAAAGAGCATCAGCGGAGACTTGTATTGCCTGGTGGTGACTGATGACTTTACGAGATTCTCGTGGCTCGTGTGCTTAGAAAGAAAAGATCAAACTTTTGAGTCGTTGATGGTGCTATTCAAGAAGATGGAAACGGTGTATAAGCTGCCAATCCGGAGGATTCGTAGTGACAACGGAACGGAATTCAAAACAACAAGATGTACGAGTTTTGCAATGAGAAGGGAATTCTTCATGAATTCAGTGCGCCGTACAGACCACAACAGAACGGCGTTGCTGAACGAAAGAATCGGACCCTGATAGAGACAGCTCGTACAATGTTAGCCTATTCCAAACTACCAATCTTTTTCTGGAGCGAAGCAGTATCTGCAGCCTGCTAGACGTTGAATCGAGTACTCACTGTCAAAAAGTACAAAAAGACATGCTTTGAGCTGCTGCACCGATATAAGCCAAATCTTGAATTTCTGGAGCCATTTGGGTCTCCTTGCACGTTTATTGATGAAAACGGTAAATTTGGCGCTAAATCTAATGAGGGTTTCTTTATAGGTTACGCTAGCCCACTAAAGAGGGTGTCCGTACCATGCCTGGGGAAAGTGATTCAAGTCCAGCATGTGGATTGTCAGAAGCATACTCCATCACCACAGCTTCCCGGACAAAGATTCATGTTCGATTACGATAGGCTCTGGGAGTCGTTTCAACTACCGGTTCAGCCGAGTGATGAGGAACTAGCTCTTCTGTACCAGTACCAACAATACATGTCACAGGAGCCAGTGTCTAGACCGCTAGAAGTTTCTCAACCCACCGGGGGTACTCACGATGATGAAGCTGGACCAAGTGGAACAGCTCACGAACCACCAGAGCAACCAGCTCCATCTTTTGACGAATCTGACGACTCAGAAGCGGAACCCGCTCCGACTTTTGACGAGGATCCAACGGAAGCTGAGGATCAAACTGTTGATCTTGACATATCGAGCTTGGAATCGGAAGTGAATGTGCCTGACAATGCTATGCCTCGGACGTTGTCTTATCATCCGTCAGAGCAGATAATTGAGGACCTGCAAAGTGGTGTCAAAACCCGAGATCAAATAAACCAAGCTCTTACATGTTTCTATTCTTCTATTGCTGATGTGCAAAAAGAAGTCTCATTAAAGTGTTTTATTTCGCAGATCGAGCCCAGAACTTACAAAGAGGCGTTGACTGAGGATAGCTGGGTTAATGTGATCTAGGAGGAGCTGCAACAATTTGAAAAGCTAGGTGTCTGGGGACTCGTTGATCTGCCTGAAAATCAGAAGTTAATCAAAACAAAGTGGGTTTTTAAGTGCAAACGTGATGACAGAGGTGTCGTGGTGAGAAACAAAGCGCGACTAGTGGTACAAAGTTTTAGTCAACAAGAAGGCATAGACTACGATGAAGTCTACGCGCCGGTTGCCAGACTCGAGGCAATTCGGATCTTTCTAGCTTTCGCGTCATGGAAAGATTTTAAAGTGTACCAGCTGGACGTCAAATCTGCCTTCCTTTACGGAAAAATCATAGAGGAAGTGTATGTGGGGCAACCGCTGGGGTTCACAGACCCACTGCACAAAAGCTAGGTGTATCTACTGGACAAAGCGCTTTACGAACTTCACCAGGCCCCGAGAGCCTGGTACGAGACGCTTTCCCAATACTTGTTGGCCAACGGGTTCACAAGAGGGACAGTAGATTGCACGTTGTTCACCAGGGAAGAGGTAGGACACTTGTTGATCGTGCAGATTTATGTTGACGATATCATTTTCGGTTCCACCAACAACGACCTGTGTAAAGAATTTGAGAAAGTGATGAAGAAAAAGTTTGAGATGAGTTCAATGGGGGAGATGAAGTTCTTCCTCGGGTTGTAGGTGGAGCAAATGCCCGATGGAATCTTCATTCACCAAACAAAGTATGTGAAGGACGTGCTTGACATGTTTGATATGAAAGAATGCAGTCCTGCATCAACCCCCCTTGCACAGAACCACGGGATTTGTCCAGATGAAAATGGAGTGAAAATGGACGAGACACTGTACCGATCAATCATTGGATCTCTGATGTATCTCACGGCTTCCCGTCCAGATATCATGTACCCGACATGCCTTTGTGCCAGATATCAGTCGAATCCAAAGCAGTCACACCTGACCATTGTGAAACATATCTTACGGTATTTGAAAGGCTGCCCAAGCATCGGCTTGTGGTATCCTCGATCAGGTGACTTTACTATATCTGGTTTCGCTGATTCTGACTTTGGAAGCTGCAAGCAAAACGCAAAGTCCACCACTGCTGGGTGTCAGTTCTTCGGAACTCGGCTCGTCACCTGGCAGTGTAAGAAACAAACCGCAGTGGCGCTCTCTACATGCGAGGCTGAATACGTTTCAGCCTCCAGCTGTTGCTCGCAGATCCTTTGGATCCAAAAGCAGATGCGCGACTTCGGTTTGCAGTTCTTGGATACTCCGATCTATGTGGACAATGAAGCAGCTATTAATATCACTAAAAATCCGGTTCACCATTCTAAAACGAAACATATTGAAATCCGTCACCACTTTATCCGTGATTGTCACGAGAAAAAGTTAATTCGGATTGAACACTTGCACACTGATGATCAGAAAGCCGATTTTTACACAAAACCCTTTGATAAAATGAGATTTTATTATCTTTTGAAATTAAACGGGATGAAAAATCTGCAATCTGGGAGGGTAATAGAATGTGAAGCCGAGTTGGGCGGCGATCTGACGTGAACCATGTCGTGTTGTCAATTTTGTTTGTACAGTTTATTTTCTGCTTTTCGATAAAAACAAAAACACAAAAATATGTTTTTCTTTTTAGGGGGAGAAATTCGCAGAAAAATACAAAAACATGATAAAATTCAAAAATCCAAAAACATTAGAAAACTTCAAAATGAGTTTGTGTAGAATAGGGGAAATGATAGTACATCAGCTAGACGGACACAGTACGCTAAAGAATTGTAATGTTTAAAATGCAATTAAACAGTCTCGCTAAAGATGTGCCGATAGGTTTTTGCAAAATCAGTAGATCAGTTTGGGATATAAACCTAAAATTTAGTTGCGTTTACGTAGGGAACACCTCCAGGATATATGGGTAACCCCGAAATCTTGTTTGAAAGGTCCCATATTCTGAGATACTAGGTCTTTATACTTAGTGATATCTGGGGTATTATCCCGGGACTTCTGCTGCATGGAAATACTGACCTAGTCCCCGGATAATACTTTATGCATATGCTTTACTTGTAAAGCCTCCCCTCAGCATAAAAAATGATGACACATTGAAAAATGTTAATCATGTGCTGTTGTAATCAAAAGATCCTCTAAAGGGGACCCACCGTAAAGTCGAAGCCGTCATCTCTCTGCGTATACGGAAGTATCGACCTGAGCTCTCACGGACCTTGCAATTCACCCTATTACAGATATCATCTAGGTATACTCACCTGTGAGACTGAATACTGGGATCCGGATACGGGAGTATATACTGAGGTGGGACACATGTAGAGGTTTAAGTCTTAAAACAACTAATTCTGTATCCCGAACAGATTGAAAATTTTATGAGAAATTAAGAGGATCAGTATATCGGCAATCTACGCATATTGTTTAAAGCTTGGTATGAAATTATAGCTTAACGGTGCTTGTGTCTAGTCGGCAGCTGATATGATCCCCTAACACGCTCATAAAAAGATTGTGTGTACATAGTTTCAGTTTATTCTGTTAAAAATCCAAAAAGATTTTAGTCTCTCATCTTATTTTCGACAACCGATGTTGGGAATCAGACGATCAAAGCTTTGTGCAGATCATGTCTGTGATTGATGAAGGCTGGGTAAGCAGAAGATACTTAAACAGTGATTGGTACTGGTTTGACAGTTTGAAAAGTGTTTGAAAGTTCAAAATGTTCGAAAGTTCATTAATTTGAACTGTTTTCAAATCTAAACATCAGCGTACTTCATAATTCGGTCAACCAAGGTCATTAACTTGGACTTGGTAGACCAAGCAGTTGACCAAGGTCATTGACTTGGACTTGGTTAACTGGGTGTGTCGGTGAACAATCGGAAAGTGTAAAAAAGATAAAAGTTTGAAAAATGATGTTCTGATTTCGCCCCAATGCACACTTGAAACTGATTTCGCTCTAAGCTGCTCCAAAGTATGATTTCGCTTCCAGCTTCAGAGTTGATTTCGCTCGAGATAACCTTTGGTCATTACGAGCGAAATCAGACCGGCTATAAAAGCCATCTGATTTCGCTCTTAACATCATTTATCCTATTCCGCCCCAACTTGTTCTCTATCCGGCGACTGTGAGCGAAACCCTAAAAACCTTGTGTTCCTACCGAATTGCTGCCCATTTTCCACCAGATCTTGTTATTTTCTTAGTATACAATCATGGGCAAGGTAGTATTAGGCTCAATTTAACCTATATCTTGTTTTATTTGAACTGTTGGCATGTCTGTTGAACCATAACGTAGTTTTAGGGTTTTATATGTTAAATCTGATCATAAAATCAAACATGTGTTGTCGTCTTAGTGTATAGATCATACTCTTTTGTGTTGATTGTGTCAGTTCTGAACAAATTTCATGTTTATCAATGTATGGATGTTACAGTCGTAGATCTAGGGTGTTTGAGAGGTCAAAAATGAAATTAAAATATGACCCCGTGATCAGAATTAACAGATGAACAAGTTAACCATGTCAATTTCATCATCCAACTAGTTTTGAGTGTTTGAATTTGATTTCACCCCAAAACTAATAAGTCAGGTGATTTCGCTCATAGGCATGATGTCTGGTTTCGCTTTAATGTCAGATAATGTGATTTCACCCCAAACTGTCATTATGTGATTTCGCTCCTGAGTGCATGTGTTGAGTTTTCGCTTCTGAGTACACTTGTCTATCTGATTTCGCTCATAGTGTACTTTGTAATTTCGCTCAATGTGAATATGTTGATTTTGCTTCTGTAGACAAGTGTTTTCACTTGTAATTATTTTGGTGCAAAAATTTTCTAAGTGTGGACTTACTATATGTAATTTTGATGTGCAGGGTTCCAGTGTTATCTTTGATCCACTTCACAATAGCTGTTGTGATTTGGATGTACAGAAAAACACAGAATTGGCCAAGTTCAGTAGTATTTTGGAGTTTATGGGCCGTATTCCTATTCAAAAGGCCTTGACTGATCAACGACCATTGTGCAGGTCACATATAGACCGTTTCTGGAAGAATGCAAGTTATGATGATGAAAACAAAGTAATTTCTTCAGGAGGTGCATGGTAAAAATGAGAAGATAATTGTCTCTGAGGCGCTTATTCGTGAGGTTATTAATTTTCCGGACGATGCAGAGTCGCCAACAAGATTTCCAGAATGAATGGTAAAAGGCTGCATGCTCAGGATGGGTTATCAGGGTGCATTGAATGTTGGAAATTATTTGAAGTCGAAATTTCAAAAACCTTACAAGTTCCTTATTCACTGTATTTTGATGTCACTAAGCCATACCAAGGGAAGTTATGATACAATGCGTGACTATCAGATGAACATGGTTACTGCTTTGGTTTTGAACAAGAAGTACAACTTCTCGCATATTGTCTTTCACTATATGGCCGAGAATATTACTACGAAGAGCAAGACTTGGATGTATCCTAGATTCGTGCAGATGTTAATCGACCATGCTTATCCAGAGATTGATAGAAATTTAAAGAATGACTTGTTAGTTCAGTCACATATGAGCAACGATTCGCTCAAACAGCTTGCAAGATACCACCCAAATCACCTTGAACCGAAGATTGGTGCTGAATTCTTCGGATTCATAAAGGATGCAAACTACGTTGATCCTGATCCAGTTGATCATCAAAACTGGAGAAACGAAGAAGAAATGAAAGAGGCAGCCTATGTTGAAGAGCTGAAAACTCTTGTGGAGTTCAAAAACACAAGAAATGATTGGTTTGTCAAAGAAACGAGGAGGAGACGCAGAAAGGTTACTCCTAAAGTTCAAGGGGGTGAGGGGTCTTCATCATAACCGAAGAAGAAACAAAAGAAAGCCGCGAAAACGTTATTGATTGATGAACCTGAAGAAGATGAGCCTGTTGTAACTGCGGAAGAAGATCCGTATAATGTTGATGAAAGTATGATGTTTAATGTTGATGTCTTAGAGACTGAGCGAACAGTGAATGTTGAAACTGAGCAAGCGGTTAATGTCGAAGCTGGAAAAGAGAAGGTTATTGATGATATTGAAGGTGATGATGTTGATAATGACACTACAAGTTCCTCGAGTTCTTCGGATGATGAAATAGTTGATGAAACTAAACGTCTAAAAAGAATCCAAGATGCGATAGAAAAAGAGAAACAATTGAGGAAGAGAAAGAGACAGGAAAAGGATGATGATGATGCTTATGTTCCTTCTCCAGAACATGTCTCTGAGTCACAATCTCCTTCAGGCGGTCGAAAGAAAGCTGGGGCAAGAAAGAAAGTTATATCTCTAAAGATCCGGAAAGTTACGCCAAAGATTTCAAAGCCGAAGATCGTCCTAAAGATGAAACCCTCCAAAGAAACCAGTAAACCATCAACACCACCACATGATCCAACACCACCTCAATCACCACAACAATCACCTCCATGGCAACCTACACCTCCACAACAACTTTCACCACCAAAACAACCAACACCACCCAGAAAACCATCACCTATACATCTTTCACCACTACATAATTCACCACCACCACAACAAACCTTATTCACATCGCAAGAAATCTTTCAAACACCACCTCGCACCCAAATGCAACTAACACCTGGTTCTGCTGGGCATAAAGGTCTTCATATTCCTCATGATAATCTTGAAGACATTGGAGATTTCGGCTTTGCCAACGATGAACAAGTTAAGAAGCTTGAAAAGAATATGGATGAAGTGTTGGATGAAAACAAGAAGTTAGCTGCTGATAAGAAGAAAGTTTCTGATCGTGAAAGAATTCTTGAAATGCGTGTGAAGAGGCTGGAGACTGATAACAAAGAATTGTTGAAGAAGATTGACACCGATCAATCAGAGATAGATATCTTGAAAGTACGTGTTGCTGAACTTGAAGAAGAAAAAGCTCGAAGAGATGAACAAAACGAGTACTTTAAGATGAAAAACAAAGAGTTAGAAGCGGCGAAAGCATTTAGGGAGCATGAGTTCTATATGTTAAACAAAGTCGTTGAAAGTATGCTCGGAACGTCAGTTGAACAAAAGTTTGAAGAGATTCAAGTTGAAGAACTCAGGGCACAACGCCAAGCCGAGATTGATGAACAGATGAAAGATAAAGGTAAAGGCGTTGAAGGTAGTTCTGCTGTGACAGAAAGATCAATTGTTCCTTCCATGGTTGTTGAGAATCCTGAACCTATATCAGCTATATCTGGTCTGTTTGAGGAAGAAACACCTCTTGAAGAGCTAGTTGGTGATGATGATGAAGAGGATGATGACGATGAGGATGACGAGAAAGATGACGATGATGAGAAAGTCTTTTCTGCGAGCAGTCATGGTTCTGATAATGACAATGACGATGCTCAAGGTGGTATGGGTGTAAAAGTAACTGAGGCTTCCAAAGAAAGAAATGTTGATGATTTTCTAAATGATTCTGTGAATGAAGAATCAGGGGGAGCTGAAGGAAAAGGGGAGTCTGGTGATGCTCAGAATGTTGAACATGCTGAAAAGTTAATTTTGAGATTGGATACTTATCGTGAAGAAGGTGAACACTTTCATACATACACATTGGAAACGATTAAAGAAATGACACGTATGGTGAATCCTGATTTCAAGTTCGATTTTGAGGAAGAATTGAATGCCTTCGACATCAACCAACAGCCCGAATACGAGTATAAGTATGTTGAAGATGCTGACATGTATGACAGAGTCGAGGTTGAAGATTAGATGGATGATGAAAGTGTTAGTGAAGACACTTCTCAGTTGCCTACGCTGATGGAGTTCTTTTCAGAAGAGAACAGGGATGAGTTGAGAAGAAAAGTTGCTGAAAGCTTAAAAGATAAAAACTTTGATGGTACTCCCAAAGACATGGAAAAGGAAGAAAGGAAGAAATGGTTTAAAGATAGTCACGAGAGGAAGTTCAAAAGACCGTTGAAGTACTATCAATGAGATCGAAGTGTGTCGCTCGGTGACATCATTAGCTGGGGTTTCTTACCTCAAGTTTCGTCACTGGAAACCGCATTATCCTAAAAGAGTGCAGAGGGTAGATCCTGAAACAGGGATTGAAGAAACGGTACTTAATGTGAAAAAGCCGAAGACAATGAAGACTATCCCAGTGCCACCAATGGAGCAGGATTTCTATAAGGGATTCTTGGGCTGGGTGTATAGCTACATTTCCACTGAGGCTGTCATTACTCACCGAGCAGGAAGTGAATTAAGAGAGATGCATGTGTATGACCCGATGTGGTTAGTGAACTGCTCTGCGAAGGATATTGAATGTCTATTCATCAACAAGATTCACTATCAGGTAGAAGATAAAGAACAGGCCATGCAATTTCAACGTGTTGCTACTCTTTGCTTTCAGAAAGGTATCAATTCTGAGAGTAAATGGAAGTCATCTTGGTGGTCGCTAGATGAGAAGATGAAAAGGAAAGCTGAACGTGAACGTCAAAAGTTTGAAGAAAAAAGAGGAAAGTGGATGAACATTCAAGCTGAAGAAGAGAATAAAAGAAAGAAAGAGAATGACAAAGTGAGAAATTTGCTTAGGAAGAAGCCTAAGCAGCATGAAGAAAAGTTCAAGTCCCTGTGAAGACCTAAAGACCAAGACTGAAGACTGCGGCTGTATCCAAGGGGGAGTTTGTTGGTGCACGAATGTCTAAAGCCTGCGTCTTAAGTCTTAGTTGTTCATGTATAGGGTCTAGAAGTGTTAATTATGTATAGTATAGGGGTTGATATGTAAATTTTGGTTTGTAAAGTCTTGATTTCGCCCCAAATGACACATGGTCATTTGGAGCGAAATCCCAACCCTATATATAGTGGTAGTGTTTTCTCATTATGTACGTGCATGTTTACTGTGTAGCCGAACTGCTGCTCGACTTTTTAGTGAAAGATTAATGAGCAAACCAGTTTAAAGTGATCTGCTTCTGTTTCTACTCAATTTCTACTTTGATTCATGCTGTTCGTGTATTTCCGCTGCATAAACAGTAGTATCTAGCTCTGATTGACTCACTCGACTGTCAATAACGGTCCTACAATTTTCATATAGCATTGTTGTGATTATGCTATGGTATTAAGAAGTCACACCAAATAAACCCATGCTTCCGCAAAGCCAGGGTGTGACAAATGTGCTCAGATTGATCTAAACTACATTATACTAAGGCTATAGTCTAATAAAACTACTATCTACACTTTCTTAATGAACCGTCGATTCCTAATTTCCTTGAATATAAACCTAAACCTAACCCTAAAACATGAAACAATAATAACTGTGATCGACAGAAAGTACCTGTTGGAACTGGGGAAAGTAGACTCCGGGAACGGAAGTGGAGAGAACAGAGTAGACGGGCGGCGGGGCGGGGTACGGAACCACCACGGGCGGCGGAGGAGGAGCAGCGGCAGAAGAATAGGTTTGCGATTGTTGAAGGTGAAAGGGCATGGGGAAATAGCAGCCATTGCTGTTGGAGTATGTGAATTGGGATGATGATGATGATGATGATGAATTCGGTGGGATGAAGATAGATAAGGAAGAAAATGGAAGAAAATGGTAGGTGGCAACTGGTATTTAAGAGATGAGAGAAAGGTTAGGTGTTTGTCTTATTATCACCGACCTTTCTCTTTGTTATTATATAAATGTTTACAAAAGACAAACATTTAAAGAAAATACATACATATATATATAGGGTAGGGTTCCAGCGTGAACCTAATCCCATGCGTGAACTGCGTGAACTATTCCGGACCATTGATTTCCTTTTTAGTTGTTAAGGGTATGATTGTAATTATATAAAAAATTAGATTTAAATCATTATTTTAATAATTGAATTAAGTTACATCTTTCCTATTTTAAATTCATTATCCATATTATCTTTTATTTCATTTTTATTTTTTAGATTTCACCACCAGAATTCGGATTATGATTTTTAAGATTCACGTAACCTTCAGATTTCAACGGTATACACATGTGTACTTTGATATGAATTGAACAATACACATGTGTACTCAGCATGGTACATATGTGTAATTAGCTACATAATACATACATATAAACAAAACTTGTAAACTATTTTATATTAAGCAAATAATAATTTCCATAATGTTTGCCAAACTAAAAAAAACATACAATTACAAGTTCCAGTTTCGTGAAAACAATAAACGCAACATAATCGGAAAAATAAAAAAGACATAGTCTTTTACAACTATTCGCCGCGTTGTATGCTGAGTCATCCTTATCGACCAAGCAAACAAACATACGTGAATCATCCTTATCGACCTCATACGTGAATCATCCTTATCGACCTTCCATCTCCACTTTCCTCGTTTACGACGTCTCCTATAATAACACAAAAAACTCAGCAATTAGTACTTTGCATAATTCACAAGTGTACATCAACAACTTTACACATTTCAATACACAAAAAAATGAGATATCACAAAAACAGACGCTATACACATGTGTACATCGCATTAAAAACATAGCAAAGCCAGAATACACATGTGTACAGCGCCTTAAAAACATAGCAAAATCAGAATACACATGTGTACAGCGCCTTAAAACCAGAGCAAAAATCAGAATACACATGTGTACAGCGCCTAAATGTCACAGGTTTACCTTGGGTCCACGAACAGACCTCTCGTCCCTTGACGTATACACAAAAAAACAACATGTTTCAACATGAACACGTTATGACTATTATCCGACCCACCCATTTTATCACTTCTATTAAAACCGTAGATCACCTGAACAACCCAATCGACCCCCTTGTTGAAATCCTGGCCCCTTGAAGACACATCAGTTGAAAAAAGAACTGATCTTTGTTCAATAAACTGTTGCAATATAAACATTCTTTTCACTTGTTTCATCCTTCCATGCAGGCACTTTAACGGGATCCCGGGCTGCAATTTCTTGAACGCTTCGTGTACAAACCTCACCTATCAAGACAGGCGTCACAGGCTCCAAATTACAAAACAAAAACAACAAAATAAAAAACTGAAAAACAAAATTAAAAAAATTACCTGCTTGCAATCTAGGGTTTCAGGCAATCCTTCTTCCTTGATCTGAACATCATCGTCAACCTCACGCGGTGGAGACCCATTCATATCCATAAGCCCTAAACTGTCACCGCCGCTAGCGGCGGAGGAAGATCGGCGCAACCGGTGATCGTCAGTGTAAGCTTGGATCTAGAAAGATCTAAAAGAAAAAAAGGAAAAGAAAATGATTCAAAGACTTACCATCCACGTCCCACGTTGTGCCGTCACCGGACCACCATCCAGTGTAAGCTCTCGCCGGACCACCATCCACGGTGGCCGGCCGCCGTGCTGTCACCGGCTCTGCTGCCGTCGTCTGGGGGATATGTGTGTGTGCGGTGTGTGTGTGTGTTTGTTAGAATATATTGAAATTGATATAGGGATTTTAGGGGATTACAATTTAATTAGTTTCCATATCTTTAATATGAAAGTTCCCTATTTTACCCTTTTGATTAAAATTTAAATTAAATTTAATTAACCTTTAATTACAATTCTGCCATTGATCTAAGATCTATCATCTACAAAATCAAGGGCCCAGATAAGTTCACGCAGTTCACGCTGGAGAAAATGTTCACGTTTGAACCTAATCCTATATATATATATATATATATATCTATACTACTTTAATAAACATATATGAAGGACAAGATGGTAATTCAACAAGGTGTTGAAAAAACACTTAATGCACAATGTACAACTGTTAAGGCACAAGAAAACACAAAACCATTTACCCTTTACACGGATCTACATCTGCCGTCCATTTTTTTAACTTTCTCACACGGATCTACATCTGGACCGTCCATTTGACTTCACACGGATCACCAATTGCTTTCTCTCTCATTCCTCACACATCTCACAAAACAACATCAGATCTTCTCTCTCTCTTCTCTCTCTCTTCTCTCTCTCTCTCGGCGATCTAGGGTTTCATGAAATCTATCACCAGATCCGTTTGAATCTATCACAAGATCCGTTTGATGAGCAGATTTGAACAAGGGATCCACATATTTGAACAAGGGATCCACGGATTTGAACAAGGGATCCACGGATTTGCTGGAGAATGGCCGAAATCAGGTAAACACACAAATCGATCCAGTTTCAAGTTTATGTTACTCTGTTGAGATTATGAAATTCTTGAACGATCGTAGCATATTGATGAAATTGTATGTTTTCTTTCATCTACTTTTGATGTGTTTTATGTTTAAAGATTCTTTTTTTTGGTGATTATTAGCACCAAGGATGAGGGGCAGCAGCCGTTTAAAGATTCATCTACTGTTGGTATTGAACAAGGGATCCACAGATTTGAACAAGGGATCCACGGGTTTGAACAAGGGATACACGGATTTGCTGGAGAATGGCCGGAATCAGGTAAACACACAAATCGATCCAGTTTCAAGTTTATGTTACTCTGTTGAGATTATGAAATTCTTGAACGATCGTAGCATATTGATGAGATTGTATGTTTTCTTTCATCTACTTTTGATGTGTTTTATTAGCACCAAGGATGAGGGGCAGCAGCCGTTTAAAGATTCATCTACTGTTGGTATTAAAACGAGATAAGTCACTTACTGTTGGTATTATTATTTGTTAAGTCACTTAAGCTATAGTCATCAAATCTGAACGTGATTGGGCCTCATGTTATTTCTAATTCAAATTTTTGTTTAGAATTGAGGAGTGTCTTGAACAAAGAAAGATTGATGATTTTGATGTGAAATAAAACGAGATAAGTAGCTTTTTACAAACATTTGATGTTTGCAGTTGTAAGAAGTTGATAAATTTTCAGTCTGGTAATTGGTTTTTGATATTTTCTTCCACTTTTTGATGAGATTTTATATTGGATGAGTCTATAGTCATGTAGTTAGTCATATTTTTATCAATATTGATCTATAAATAAACTATTTAGATGAGGTTTTATATGCATACCGAGTTGTATATACTTGAAGGCAGTTGGAGATATTCCTATTCAAATTGTTTTTTCTTGATATCAAATTTCATGTCATGTTACATCAGTTCTTCAAATAACGGGTCAAAACGTATATATGTTTTTTAGTGCGGGTCGAAATGGGTCGGGCTGGGCTTGGTTAGGTAACTACAAACACTTTTTTTGTCTGTTTATTCAAATAATGAATGTGTTATTTATGGTTACAAAAACTATATCATTACAATAATGATATAAACTGTTAAAATATAACGGTTTTGGAGGTTGTATGCATTAAAACTTAGCATAGATAAACTTATCAATATCAACGAGCTCAACCTGTTTGATCCAAAGTTAATCACATTCCATATTCATCCAAAGTAAATGGGTCATTAAACTTTGAGACTTATATATTACCGATTGAACTTGACTATATTTTCTTTTATGTTAAACATGTTAGTTCATTTTTTTAACCAAACATTATTATTTGAGCATGCAGTCTATTCCTTTGTAGTGACATTTATTGAGTGGAACTCGGGCGAAATATGGCAATTGGAACTTGGAAGACTTCTGTTGTGAAACCACCTCATCAAGTATGACATTCACTATTTTTTTTTAAATCTGTGGCGTCTAAAAATTGTAGCAGAGGTGCAATTTCGACCCGTATGTTTATAAAGGGGATGATTTGACCTCTTTTCTAATGGGCTGAATGAGTAAAAAAAAAGTTCAAAGGAAACATGTCAGATTTTTATATTGATTTATTAAAAGCATAGTTGTCAATGGCGGCTATAGGGACCGCTATAGCGCGCTATGTAGCGAAGCAACCAAGTGTCGCTATTTGGGACATAGCGACCAATAGCGTGAATAGCGAAAGTTAGTTTTTTTGACGTAAATAGCAATTAATTATGGCTATAAAATAGCTGGATTTATAGGTATTTGTTAAATATACATGTAAAATAGTATATATATATACACACACACACAAGGGTATTTTGATGTAATATACATATAAAAGTTTTCAAAATTCTTTTTCTAGAGTATCGCTCTTTATAAAATAGCGGTCGCTATTTGTCGCTATTCGCTATTAACAACTATGATTAAAAGTTTAGGCTATGCTAATAATATAGTTTGGTAATGATATTCAACACACTAATTATTTCAAAAAAAAAACTATTATCAAAAGTGTTTTGGTCTACCAAGTCCGCTCGACCAGCAACATAAAAAGAGTTCCTGGCCCGTTATCAAAACCCTTCAATCACCAAGGTCAGCCATATCTCTCTTTTATCAAATTTGTTTATAAATTGGAATATAAAATACAACAGATTTGATGTATGTCTTTGCTCCTTTTGGTTACAGATAAAGTATACGCGCCACATACCTGGTCTCATTCTTATTTCTCTTCTATGTAAAGTATCTTTTTGGACAGAATGGCTGTTTAATAAGGTGCATCTAGAGCTTTCTTTGTATTTATTTTAAAATATATTACTTTTAATGTTCAAAAATTAGTAACTTATAATCTTATGTTATTGTAAATTATTAATAACGAGTTTTGAGGCGCAACCTTTTTAGCGCCTTAGAGGTGCTGAGGCGCACGTACAATAGAAACCATCTGAGGCGCTCAGAATCGTTTTTTGGGTGTTTCACTTCGAGACACGCCTTGAGGCGCACACCTCAATCGTTTTTTAAAACCATGATTAGTAGTAATTTTAACACCAAAAATTGTTCGGACATTAAGCTCTAACCTCATGGCTCGGATTTTGAGACCTAAATGCCTTAAAGAAGCTTGTGCTTTCTTAAACCACGACTTTATGATCAAGTTAAGTATGGGCCTTCATGAATGTGACATGTCGAACCAAGTGCAGCTTCATGAAATGCTTTCTGTGTTGTGATCAGACGACTTGCTAATCGGATAACGGATATTCTTGCAGGTGAATTAATTGAAGAGAAAGCGACTGTAGACGCCATGACTTACAGGATGATGGCAACCGTAGAGTCTGTTTTGGTTAACCAAATGTAAAAGGCATGGAAAAGGTACACAGGCAAACTGGATGAATGTTGATGGCGACTTCGGTAAAAAATACATTGCTGCAAGAAGCCTTTTATCTGGCAATGTAGGAATGGGCTTCTGTATTGGTTTGTTGATACTGAGGTGAGTTAGTAGGAGATATTTTGTTTGTTGGGGCCCTTCGTTATCTTTTATCTTTGGTTATCTTTGTTTGTTGGGGCTGTATACACTTTTTGAATAAGTTTTAGTCGTTAAAATACAATTTTGACCCAAAACTCTGTTATTAAAAAAGTTTTAACTTTTCTTATAAAGAGTAAATTGATTTTTTTAGTAAATCGTTTATGTTTTAGTAAATTTTTTTAGTATATGTTTTTTAGTAAATTGTTTGTTTTAAATGATTTGACCTAAATTATATAAATTCACGCGTTTATGTTTTTTTCTAATGCTTGATTTCTGAAATGCATTTTATGATGGTTGACTTTGCGAGAACTAACGGAGCATTAGTGTCAAGAATGGGCTGCGATTCGAATTCAGTCGGTTTTTCGCTCTTTTTTGGTAATTTCTAAACCTTGAATATTAATTTTTAACATGCTATGCTACTGAGAGAATATAAACTTGACTATATTTTGTGTTTTGATATGACATAAAACTTGATGCTTTGATCGAGATTGGGTACCTAACTGATGTTAAACATCATGCTCATATTGGTTGGGATATATAGTTTTGTCATTTCTTTTGTTTTTTTTATGCTTTTGTTTTTTTTATGCTTTTTGTTTTTGTTTTATGATGTGTTTTGTTTTTTTTATGCTTTTTGTTTTTTAACTGATGTTAACCCATTTGACATATGCTACAGACAAAAATGGATGCCAAAAGCAGGGAAGTACAATCTACAGGAAAAAGCAACACTTTACTATTGTGTGAAAGACAGCTTGCTTGCTGCAGTCTCTATAATGTATCAACACTCTACAAACACTGTTTGTAGAGTCAGCACTGTTTGAAAGACAGCATGCTTGAAAGACAGCATGCTTGCTTCAGTCTCTATAAATAATTCAGAGATATCAACACTCTACAAACACTTTACAAACTCTCAACTACACTCAACTGAAATTGTAAGTTTATCTCAGTTGAACTAATCCTACTTTCAAAACATCAACCTAACAACTTCTATTTACTTCGATTTCAGAATATATCAACTCTTTGCATCTGGATCTTGCGTTGTTTCTCGGCTCTCACATCAAGGTTTTAAATTTTTTGTCGGCTTTTCACATCTCCCTCTTGCATTGTTGTAAGTTCTTTCAAATTTCTTGGTTTTTTTGTAACTTTTAACTGTAGCTTTTAACTTTAGAAGGTTGTAAATGTTGAAATAACTGGGGTTTTTGGATCTGTATTGTTTAACTGCCTCTTTTTTTTTATTAAAAAGTCAAGCTAATAGTTTTAGATCCAGATTTGATACAAACTGAATGTGTGTTTATCGAAAATTCTATACAAACTGAATTCGTATTTGTTTAACCTTTTGTAATTGATATTATCCCATGTTTATCGAAAATTCTATACAAACTGAATTCGAAAATTCTATAAAAACTGAAAATTATTTTTAAACTAGAATTCTTTTTACACATGTAGTTAGTCATATTTTTATCAATATTGATCTATAAATAAACCATTTAGATGAGGTTTTATATGCATACCGAGTTGTATATACTTGAAGGCAGTTGGAGATATTCCTATTCAAATTGTTTTTTCTTGATATCAAATTTCATGTCATGTTACATCAGTTCTTCAAATAACGGGTCAAAACGTATATATGTTTTTTAGTGCGGGTCGAAATGGGTCGGGCTATAGTCATCAAATTTGTTGCTGTTGGTATTATTATTTGTTAAGTCACTTAAGCTGTAGTCATCAAGTCTGAACGTGATTGGGCCTCATGTTATTTCTAATTCAAATTTTTGTTTAGAATTGAGGAGTGTCTTGAACAAAGAAAGATTGATGATTTTGATGTGAAATAAAACGAGATAAGTAGCTTTTTACAAACATTTGATGTTTGCAGTTGTAAGAAGTTGATAAATTTTCAGTCTGGTAATTGGTTTTTGATATTTTCTTCCACTTTTTGATGAGATTTTATATTGGATGAGTCTATAGTCATGTTTCAGTTACGTGAACCACTATATAAACTAGAATTCTTTTTACACATGTAGTTAGTCATATTTTTATCAATATTGATCTATAAATAAACTATTTAGATGAGGTTTTATATGCATACCGAGTTGTATATACTTGAAGGCAGTTGGAGATATTCCTATTCAAATTGTTTTTTCTTGATATCAAATTTCATGTCATGTTACATCAGTTCTTCAAATAACGGGTCAAAACGTATATATGTTTTTTAGTGCGGGTCGAAATGGGTCGGCGATCTAGGGTAAACACACTGAAAATTATTTTTAGATCCAGATTTGCATTTAAAAAAAATAAAAACCGTTACACAGTTGCAATAATATGAAACTTACACTGATGTGATACCATCAAATAAAAAATAATCATGTTGTTTGTATATGTTATTCATTACGGAATCTCATAGTATATCATAAATACACATCAATTTTTTGTTTGAAGTTCAGTTGGTTATTAATACACATCAATTTTTTGTAGAAGTTTAAGCGATGTGAATATATGTTTGTCGAATCTATTCATTGTTCTTCAAATGTAGTTACAAACATAAAACCTCCTTTCTATTTCTTTGTAAACGATCTTAGAATTTATTATTCTATTCCAAATTTTAGGTGATCATTATCTATTTCAATTTAAAAAAGATAATCTATTAAATCAACCATGACCAGATTTGATACAAACTGAATGTGTGTTTATCGAAAATTCTATACAAACTGAATTCGTATTTGTTTAACCTTTTGTAATTGATATTATCCCATGATTATATCTCCTATTGAAAATTATTTTTAGATCCAGATTTGCATTTAAAAAAAATAAAAACCGTTACACAGTTGCAATAATATGAAACTTACACTGATGTGATACCATCAAATAAAAAATAATCATGTTGTTTGTATATGTTATTCATTACGGAACCTCATAGTATATCATGAATACACATCAATTTTTTGTTTGAAGTTCAGTTGGTTATTAATACACATCAATTTTTTGTAGATGTAGAAGTTTAAGCGATGTGTATATATGTTTGTCGAATCTATTCATTGTTCTTCAAATGTAGTTACAAACATAAAACCTCCTTTCTATTTCTTTGTAAACGATCTTAGAATTTATTATTCTATTCCAAATTTTAGGTGATCATTATCTATCTCAATTTAAAAAAGATAATCTATTAAATCAACCATGACCAGAATAGTTATGTGTAAACAATTTTGTTGTTCTGGTTGACAACTTCAGGTTGTCATTTACATATTAATTCCAAAAAGAAAAAAAAATCTATTAAATCAACCATGACCAGAATAGAGTTGATGCAAATATATAGAGCATATATATTCATCCAGAAAGTTACTGTAAAAAATATATTAATTGTTGGCGTTAAAATTTAGAGTCTATATTAAACATTTTACTTTCAAAATACAATTTGAATCATTGAATATCGTAAAAAAAACTATACCATCAATCCACCACCAAGAAATAGATGTTCGCTACTTCTTTTCGTTTTACACATTTGCTTTTCTCATTTTAAAAGATTGTATGACTACAGGTTTTTCCCTTTTCCTAATCCTTAATCATAATGAAGATCATAAATTTTAGATAATGAAGGTATAACAATGGCTTCTCATAGTAAACAATAATTTTTTTATGATTTAGCAGAATTTTAAGATCTTGTATTAGTTGAGTATTATACAACATTAGTTTCTAACCATATAAGTCTAAAAAGTAAGTAGTCAAATAAATTGGATACTCTAAATTCAAGTATTATCTATTTGTCTTTTTGTATTTTTCAGTTTACAAATCACTCCAAACACATATCAATTGAGAGGTATGGGCGGTGGTTATCCAATTCCCGTTGAATCACTAGGATCAACAAACCATGGACGATCATCCGATCGCCATTTAAACCTTCCTGATTCAAACCCTCTAACTTCAAACCCACCTCCGGTGGCAAACCCACCTCCGGTGTCAACCCCACCTCCGGTTTTAACCCCACCTTCGGTTTCAACCCCACCTCCATTGGCAAACCCTGAACATGATGATCCATTTGGTTGGACGGATGAAGAGTTGAATTGGGCGTATGACTATACCTTCGCTCAACTACAATTTGGTGGACTACAAATTGAGGGGTGCCATCGTCCGGTGCCAAACACTCCTATACTGCCTATGCATCCTCCACCTTCAAACCCCCCTTATGTGGAAAACTACAGTCAAACACAAGAACTACCGACCTGGGCTGAAGGGTACGAAACTGACCCTGGGGCGGTTTACGAACCACCATTGGATGAAAAAATGGTTTGGGAACCTTAGAACAACTTTTATGATGACTGTAGTTTTTTTTTCTCGAATTAGTTTGAATCTTAATTATGTAACTTTTAATTATGTATTAGTTTAAATTTAAATTTGTTGCTGTTTAATTTTAATCATGTTTTAGTTTAAATTTTATTTCTGGAGTTTTTAATTTTTTAGTTAACTAATATTGAACACTTTTCCGTTGAAGAATTTTCATCATTGTTTTTAATTTTAATAGGATATGTCTGATCATTTTTCCGTTGAAGAATTTTCATCATTGAGAAATGATAGAGCATGGTATAATATAATCTTTGTTAAGGTGGAGTTTATTTGGCATGACGTCGATGGCAAGAGATTAGTGGTTATATTTCTTGATCAACATGTAAGAACATTATTTTAATTTACTTTGTGTTATACGAGTAAGCGTTTTTCCACCACTAAATTTCTTTTCATTTTAGAGACAAAAAATTGTTGCGTTCGTCCCACAACATTTGATACACAAATATAATGACGCGTCATTGATGGGTGGTTTTTTTTCGTTGAATCGTTTCCAAATTGAGAATCTCAACTATCTTGAGTGCCCAAAGTACCAGAATTACGTGTTAGTTTGGTCCGAGAAGAAAATTGTCATCAACGAATATACAAAGCTTTCTTCACTTATGCTTACGATTCCAAGGGGTGCTTCTTTATATCCATTGGTCCCTTCCATTATAGAATTGAAGCATGACAGGAGACCTCAAATGGATATTGTTGGTACATATTAATTCTCTATCTATAATTTTTATTAAATATATAAAACTTTATATATGGTCTATACGATTTGACTGATTTGGTTTTAGATGTGGTTGGGAGAATAATAGAAGGCAAACGTGATCGATGTTGTTTTGAACTTTCTCTTCAAGATAAGACGTACGTTATTATTTATTATTAACATATTACAAACATAATATTTACGTTATATGTAAGAAAATATTATTATTAGAAGAACTTTAACCCAAAATCGTAATATACAGTGGTCACACAATACAATTGTTTTTGTCTGCCCTGAAGCCTTCCGATGTTATACGTTCCATTCGAGCCGTGCAACAAAGGTCTATCATATATGTATGACGTCTCAAGTTGGTTCATCTACCAGATAGTATGTTATGCTTTACACATGAACATTCTAATAATTAGTTAGATCTAATGGCTCATGTAGTTTAATAAAAGTTATATTTTATTTGTTATTTCAGTTAATATTTTGAAGTCTACGGAGTTGAGTACGATTACGTACGAACCGGATATGGTCGAGGCACGGGATATGTAAATTATGGATCGTTATCCAATTTGTGTTTAAGTTAGAAACATTTGGTGTTGTTATTTGTTTAGTTGTTGAATATTAAAGTCTCTCTTGGTGTTTCGTGTTTTGCTTTTTGTTTCCCTCATATTGATGTAATTGTAGAAGTATGCTTTTTGTTTCACCAAAGTATAATCTTCTTATCTACCGGATTCTGTATTTTCACATGGACAACTTTATGTCGCGTTATCAAGAGGGATTTCAAGACAAAGTACGAAGGTGTTGGTACATCTCGCCAAAGAATTCAAACAACGCGGAGTTTACACATCAAATGTTGTCTACCAGGAAGTGTTGCGTGATTAATTAATCGCATCCGTATCAAAACGAAGGTAAGTTAGTAGATTTTGTGCCTTATTTGCTTCCTGAAATTACTTTTTAATTACTATTTTAAAGCACCTGTAAGCGTGTAACATTTTGTTATGTGTCGAAATCTGGTACAGGAGAGGAGAAGATACAAGAAAGTCATAAGCGAACGGATGTATTGGTAAAACAGGAAGAGATACAAGAGACTCCCCGCATTTTGTTTTTATTGTTTTGTCCAGCTACTTGACTATTTTGAACTCTTCTTGTTTTTAATTACATCTACTTCCTTGTTTTGTACTATTCTTGTAGAAGATCACGAATAAGAAAACTAACTTAAGTACTATACGATATATCACGAGACGACGGATAAACTAACGGTAAACGAGTATCCTATTGTAAATCGCCACTCCCGCCGCATCGCGCGGGTAAGTGACTAGTATATATATATATATATATAAGAAATTGCAGCCTTCCGACTCCAGTTTTTTATCTTGTTCTCCTTGCAAAAGAATTTCTTTCTACACCCTATATCGTGAAATATCGATTGCTGAGTGAACAATGATTTATTTGTGAACAAAATGAACTTATCCTGACCATTGATTTTGTAGATCTAGATTTTTTTCTTTAATGGCAAGATTGTAATTATCTTTTGTAACGTACAACTATTTTAATAGACAAAAGGGTTTAATTGTATATTTCTATCTTTATTTAATTAATTAATTTTTCTCTCTCCTGATTTCTTTTTCCAATTAAAAGAATATTTAATTACATTCTCTATATTTTTTTTCTCTCACATATTACCCAACTTAATATTTCATAATTTTACAAAAATACAAACATTATCAAATATTGTTCCAGCTAGAACACAATTAAAAATATTTAATTACATTCTCTATACATATATGTAGTAGATCAATGTTTGATGAAAAGATGTATAGTGGAAACAATATGTAGTAATACACAAGTGTATAAGTCTGATATATATCGACATGTATACACTATGTACTTGAATAATACACAGGTGTATACGTCTGGTATATACCGACCCGAATACACATATGTACTTGAATAATACACAAGTGTATAAATCTGGTTTATACTAACTCGTGAAAACAAGATGTAATAATACACAAGTGTATAAGTCTTATATACACTGACCTGTATACACATATGTTAAAAATCATAATTTAATTAGGTTTAATATTTAATTTTAAAAGGAATATAACAGTTTATTTAAAAAAAAACATTAGCCCTTCAATCTCTTATAATTAAAATAATAGAGAAATAATTAAAAATGAGAGAGAGAGAGAGAGAGAGTTAATAGAGGAGAAAATTAAGGGATTTTAATTAAAAGTACTTGGCTAATGTCAATCTTACCCTATTAATCTAAAAAATATCAAGGGCCAAGATTAGTTCACTCAGTTCACTCTCAACAAATTGTTCACTCATGATCCTAATCATAGAGAGAGAGAGGCCGGTTATCATACAACATGCCTAATCGTACATTACGTACGCTATAACCACAACCGTCGGATCATCTCAATTAAACCCCTTGCTTAACTATTAAATTAATCAAATTAAAATATATATATGAAACCGCCAAGGTTAACATCGTCCATTACGAAATCAAAAACCCCTGATAATCAGCAAACAAAACCTCAAAATCATACCGTAATATTCTTATTCAAAATCGAATTCGAAAATCCAACAAGTAATCAAAAATCGATCGATTCTTATTCAACAACACCTCCTGCGAATTGAACTTCTACTGAATTTGGAAGTTCAAAACTGAAACAAATACATAAACCGTCTATCGAAGAAGATGATGCAGGATGAAAATAAAATAAAATATGCGAAATACAAATCAAACGTGCGAAAAACATTTCAGACTAAAAGAAAGGTTGTGTTTTTTGTAAAGTTTGCAAAATCATATAACATTATATGTGATTACAATAAAAAGTAATATGTTTAAGATGTCTTATGATGTGAGAATTCATGATTTTACACATGCGATTTCAAAAAAAAAAAAAAAAAAACTTAATAATCTTTGAAATTTCTTATAGTTTGCGAATTCATGCTTTTACGCATGCGATTTCAAAAAAAATTAATTGTCTTTGAGATTTCTTAAAATTTGCGAATTCGTTTTAGAATCAAATGCAATTTTGAATAAAATGCTGATAATACTTTCAAATTACTTTGTCCTGAAAAAAAAAATTTACGAATTAATAACTAAAATAAATAAAAATTAACTATTTTATATAAAAAAAATTAATTTATTACCGATGTGACTGTAATTTGACATGTAATGATCTATTTTACAATAAATACTACAGAACTTACCACCCTACCTACATAATAAATTTACTATTTTAATATAAAATACCCAAGTAACTACCTTCCATATTAAGACATAGAACACAAAAACACACACAACACACCCATAAAAAATGGCATCTGAAGATTCTGAAAGAATAAAAAACATTGCAATAAAAGAGTTATTGTCAACTCGCACGCTGACAGAAATAAGCACCGATGTCACCTCTTCTCATTTGATTCTTGATGTGCAGGGGAAATTCTTGAAGAAATCAAGAAAAATCAAGAGATGTGGGAGAGGCTACTTGAAGAACCACAATCAAGCTTCAGAGACACAGCTTTGAATCACATAAAGGAGCAATCTCGAGCTGATGACTTAGCCTTCTCTTTCCTGAAAGATGATCTAAACACTGTGAAGGAGAAGATGGAGTTCAGCTCTGCTGAACGTGACAAAATCTTTGGTTCAAGTAACTAAATTCTATGTTTAATCGTTTTATGGTTGTAGATGTGTTAGACAATAACAACTATTTTATATTTTGGGTACATGTTATGAACACATCTTATGCTTAATTATAATACAAAATTGCATGAATGATATAGCCATCTTTGTCACACAAAAAAAAAACAAGATAACTCAAAATCGCATGTACTAAAAGTGAAATCGCATGTAAGACTGATTATAAACTGAAACCTATAAAATCGCATGTTTATATACTAAAATCGCATGAAAAATGATATAAATAGATAAATATAAAATCGCATGTGTTTCGTATAAAATCCCATTTACATTTAAAAAAAAACTAATCTTCCTCATCATCTTCTAAAACCTCCTCCCACTGATCTTCTTCGTCAGATCCATCATCACTACTGTAATCTTCAAACTCGTCTTCCTCTTCATCGTCTTCGACCACGTTGTCTTTGTCTCTGGGATCTTTTTCAATCTGGACGCCCTTCATCTTCTTCTTTTGCTGTTTGCCTTGTTGTTTGCCTTTCAGTACCTCGCAAGTACGAATATCATGACCTCTTACATTGCATACACTACATGTCCTAGACCTTTTTCCTTTGAGGCTGATCATTTGTTCCTTCTTGGATTTAATCCTTTTATGCGAGCCACAACCTTTGTTTCTTATACCAGCCGGCACATGGACAGTAGGAGGAGCATTAGTTACTGGTTGTTGATAACCAATCAACTTGGAAAATCGGTCAAATTTTGGATCAAGTTGCTTGGTTATACGACTCTGATCAACTCTCTCTTTAAGCTGCATCATTTGATCCCTCACTATAACAAGTTGATCAAGGTCGGAAATCAAATTGCTATCCAAATACTCCCCTGTGTGGATGATTTCACAAGCAATCCGTTTAGCCTTGTGTTGCACATCCTTGTCACCCACCCTTAAATTGTACTTCACATTTAATTCATTCGGCACCACATCCTTTGTCCATCTCTTCATAACATATTTGTTTGGTATTTCTTTAACACCAAACATCTTGAAAAGAAAATAGATATGTTTACATAGCAGCCCATACTGCTCAAAACGCAAACAGCTACACTGTTCAGTTACATCATTTTCAAGATTCTTGAACCACACCGAAGAAAACCAAAAGAAAAAATATATATTAAAAACTAAAATCGCATGTGTAAATTAACTATTTCGCATGTCTAAAAATCACTTACTTGTATAAAATTTAAAATCGCATACGTACATTAAAATCGCATGTTTGAAATATATATGCTATAATACCTCTAATAAACCATCACCATGGGCTTTAAAGTCTTTCATCAATATCCTGATATGTGGACCCTCGATTTTGGTGTCCATCGGCAGATATTCGGAAATTGTTCCATGAATCTCTATTTGCTGATCAAAGAATATAGACCTGGTGTATATCTTAGTAGCATCTTTTTCCAATGTATTTTCGCTCCAATCAGCAGGCTCAGTATATCTTGAAATATGATCATTCTTTCTATGATTGAACCTTTGAACATCCATTGCACCGTCAAAATGATTCATAAACTCTACAAGAGTGAGTTGTGAATTTGACACATGGCAAAAAAAAAAAAAGATTCTCGCTCTCTAATCTCGAAGTTGTTCGCATGAGACCAGACATGGGCTCATGCCGGTAAAAAGCCAGAATCCACATGTTTCTCATCGAAAACATATCATCAATCCATTTTTTTTAGTGAGACCGAACTCAATCATCACCAACTCCCACTGCCTCTCGAATTCTTCAGGCTCAATGGAATCAGTCCATACAATGTCGCACATCTTCCTTTTAAACTCATCATTATTGCACAACTCGTGTCCAACCTATACCGATAAATGCTTTTTATGTCAGCCTATAACAAAATCTATATTATAAAAAAAACGCTAACGAAAGAAAATATAGCATGCTATACCTTATCTGCCACTTTTTTCATTATGTGCCACATGCACAATTGGTGTCTGCTGGTAGGAAAAACCTCCTCAATAGCCTGTTTCATAGCAGGGTCTTGGTTCGTCACTACAACCTTTGGTTGCCGACCAAATGACTTTAAGAATGAATTCAGAAGCCATTTATAGGATTCAATGCTCTCCGATGACAGCAACCCAGCTCCAAGGGTTACATTTCGATAGTGGTTGTCAATGCCAGTGAACGGAACAAACACAATCTTGTACCTGAACAAACACATGCGAAAAACACATTGAAACATGCGAAATGGACAGATATCACATGCGAAAATATACAGAATCACGTGCGATATATTCAACACCAACTCTTCAATGTCTACACATGCGATATTTCAAGTTTAGGAAATCATATAACATGCGAAAATAAATAAAAAAAAACATGTTTGTCTTGAAACACTTACATGTTCGTCTTGAAAGTTCTCATCGAACGATATCACATCCCCAAACTCCATATAGTTAAGCTTGCATAACCCATCAGCCCAAAACAAACCAGTTAATCGTTTGTCATCATCAACAGAATATTCAAATGAATAATCAGCTAAATACTGTTTTTTATCGGTCATCCTATTAATCACCATGTCAGCGTCATATTCACTTATATAGCTGTTAATTCGATTCCTAAAATTTTTGCAATCATCAACCGTGGCACCAACGTTCTCGAAACCACCATAACGTTTCCTCATTATATGGAAAATTTTGACAGGACCAAGGTTTAAAGTGCCTAGTTCCCATACCATCTCCTCCTAGACATCTGACAATTGACTGTAAGCTGGAAGCATATGAATATCATGTGGATATACAAACTTATGATTATGGCCATCAACAAATCTCTTTACTGAATATAATCTACCATCCACCATGCAAATCATAAGATGAGCTTTGCATCCAGTTCTAATGGTCCCCATGTTCTTTGATTTGTATGGCTTTTTGGACTTCGAAGAATGATCTTCAATACACACTACCTTATGACCCTCTTTAGAACAAACAAAATACTTAGTTTTGGTTATACCACCACTGTGTACTTCACCACCCTTCCGAGTAGAAAAACCACCTAACTTAGCATATGATTTGTAAAACGCATATGCTTGTTCAATAGAGGTAAATTGCATTCCAACCACTGGTGTAGCTAATGCTTCAACCTCAGGAGTGTAAATCCTTTCATCTACATACATCAAATAAAAAAAACACGTGCGAATTGTATGAGCCATAAATGCGAAATAATGATTTTGGTGAATATGATTTACACATGAGATTTATTATAATAAAACATGCGAAAATTCGTAACAGAATAAACATCACGTGCAAATTGAAAAACTCGTAACATGCGAACTTATACATGTTGCTTACACATCAAAATATACTCAACAATCAAACTTCAAAAACAGCTTTAACAATGCAAAATAATTGCTACAATTAAACAAAAACAAGTATACGATCAATTTAAAGATCAGCATTAACATAATTACCATTCGTCTCATCATTTACAGCACTTGTACTTGCATTTGGATTTGGATTTGGATTTGCAGGTTGCGGATTTAAAACATCCTCAATAGAAACTTTCTGATATGCAGATAATTGAGCATGATCACTGATCGGACGAGTTTCTTCAAAATCAACATCTGTTCGTCCAGTGCTGCTCTGTGGATCCATCAAAAAACAATTGAATGAAACCCTAACGATGAAGAATGAAAACTGCAATTGAGAATTTTGAAAAATTTGAAACTGATTCGAATGATAATTTTCGGGATATTAGTGTAACGAACTTCTCGCTGATTGAATGAAGAGACGAATTTGCCCTCAGATGATTGAATTCATTGTCTAATTTAACCTTATCAAATAAAAACGAATCAGGCCCCTACTGTCGCGTACGTAATGTAGGATTGGGAGATATGTATCCTACACTTTACCTATATATATATATATATATATATATATATATATATATATATATATATATAAACAGCTAAACCACATGGATCAAAATAGTAATTTAGTCAATCGTATTACTTAAACATACAATATAATAAACTTAAACTCTAAAAAGTGTGAAAATAATATAATTATTTATGTAACTAAAGTAACTCTTTATTTTTTGTAAATGTATATGAAGACTTAGACCATCCACATTAACCCAAAATTTGCCACATCATCATCATCTTTTACATCAAAAACCTCCTCCCGACCCCACTATCTACCACATATCACACCTTTTTTTATGTTTGTGAGGAAATATAGATAACAAAAATGAACACAGAAAATGAAGTCTAAATAAAAATGAATAAGGTGGAAAAATGAGAAAAAAATAAAGAATAAAAATCCCTTATTGTATTAGACTAGTTTTTGCCCCGCCCGCGTTACGGGGCAATAAGCCGAATATTTCTCTCTCACAACATGTATGTCTGTACAGAGGGCAAAATGGTAATTATATTTTGAACTGGATGCGAAATCATAATTTTAAACTGAGAGCCAAATCATAATTTTGAGCTAGGGGGGAAACATAATTTTATTTTGAAGTGTGGGCAAAAACGTAACTTTGAGCTAAGGGCATAATCGTAATTTTGAGCTAGAGAAAAAACAACATTTTATTTTTAACTGGGGGCAAAAACGCAATTTTAAACAGAGGGTGAAACCGTAACTTTAAACTGGGAACGAAATTAAAAATGAGTTTTTGAACCGATGGCAAAAGCGTAATTTTGAGCTAGGGCAAAATTATAATTTTATTTTAAGCTGGGTGGCAAAAACGTAATTTTAAACGAAGGACGAAAGCGTAATTTTAAATTGGGAATAAAATTAAATTAAAAATGAGTTGGTCCAACAGGGAAGTGACATACAGCTAATAATTTTGAGATAGGGGGAAAACATAATTTTATTTTGAACTGTGGGCAAAAACGTAATTTTGAGCTAGGGCAGAATCGTACTTTTGAGCTAGAGGAAAAAACAACAATTTATTTTGAGCTAGAGGCAAAAACGTAATTTTAAACGGAAGGCAAAACCGTAATTTTAAACTGGGAACAAAATTAAAAATGAGTTTTTGAACCGAGGGCAAAAGCGTAATTTTGAGCTAGGGGCAAAATTATAATTTTATTTTGAGCTGGGGGCAAAGACGTAATTTTAAACGAAGGACGAAAGCGTAATTTTAAACTGGGAATAAAATTAAATAAAAAAATGGGTTGGGCCAATAGGGAAGTGTCAGGCAAGCTGCCTGACACTATTCCCTCAACTTGTAAATGTAGGTAATATGCTGTTGTAAATTAATGTATTATTAGATATGTGATAAACATTTTGAAAAGTCGGGAATATAATAATGATCTTAATTTGCACTATTAAAGGTTAAATACTTAGACTTATTATTAAGATGATATCAGACAAAATTAGTAACTTTAAAACTAAAACTTTGAAAGAATTATTCTAATATTCAAAGATAAATTAATGAGTTAAATTATAGCTATAGTCCCCAACTTTTTCAACTTTAGTCCCTAACTTTCTAAAATTATAGCTATAGTCCCCAACTTTTTCAATTTCGTTCCCGGATAGTCCCTAGCATAGATGGGGATTAGTTTTTTGTGTTAAATGGGTGTGAAATGACGAAATTGCTCTTATTGTCAACAAAAATAATTAAAATTCTCAACCAATTATAATATTAAAAAATAATGGCCCCACCTTATCCTATCCCCACCCCCACCCATCTCTTCTTTTCCCTTTCTCTCTTCCTCCTTCCTCTTTCTCGTTTCTTGTTTCTTGTTTCTTGTCTACAAAACGAATTTAACAACCACCACCACAATAAATACATGAACAACTTCCAAAGTTAAAAAAGAATTTTTCCTTGTCCCCACAAGTTGATTCCATTACTATCTCAACCATATTTTTTTTCTTGCACACCAACCCAACTTTCTTTTCTCAACCTGATCATGACAATGCATCCGATCTGACACATGACGGTTTTTCATAATCAACGTGGTTTACTTCAAATCAACACCACTCCACTTTACGCTATCATCCAACGGCTCCGGTTTAACACCGTTGTGACAACTGTGCTCTTTAATCGATGAACAATGCGAAACAATGTTATTTATAATTAATACAATGTGCTTTGGTGTTATTATATGTGTTTTATGTGTTTGATGATTTTACAATTCGATCCGATTCGATTTCAAGCTTTAAAACGCTTTCTAGAAAGTTATACGCAAACTGGTGCGCGAACGCAATCAGTTAAACGCGACAAACACTCCGGAATAGTGAAATAGGCTTAACATACCTTAAATAACCTTCACATAACTTAGAAATAAGTTTTGGATGGTTTGGTGTGTCGAAAACAAGTTTGTTCGATCGCAGGGACTATTTGTGTCAAACTGTGAAACTATACCGACTCGTATGATTTCGAACAGTCCGGAACTTGATCATAAGCTAAACATACCATAAATAACCTAAACATAGCTTAGAAATAAGCTTTGAAGGGTTCGGTGTGCGAAAACATGCTTATTTGATCTTACAGGGACTAAAAGTGTCAAAAACGACGTAAGTTTGCATTTTCACGCATATCTTACGTTCTGTTCACTTCTGGACATCCAAAATTTTTGTACACACTAAAATATTTTTATTTTAGTGATCGGCATGCAAAAATTCCATTCGTCGTTAAATTTGGATCGTTTTTGCGTTCGTTACGACTTCCGTCGTAATTAGGCGAACAACGCAACCGTACGGCCAAACGAACCAACATCCGGCATATTTTTGAGCATGTTTCATGTTCCCCATACTTTAACTTCATATGGAGCTTAAAAATGGGTTTGACGGGTGTTAGAAGTGCCAAAACACGTCGAAACAAGCTCAGGGGCCAAAACTGTCAATTGCAGAAACTTGCTGATCAGATGCAGGGTCCTTACGGACCGTAAGGGACCCTTTGCGGTCCGTAAAGCAGGCCCAGCGACTAGAAAGTTGAAATTGGCTGCTGTTTGATTCATTAGGGGCTGTTATGGTAACTTCTTTGTGTGATGGGCAAGTTTGTGTGATCACCAAGGCTCCCAATCAGCTCCTAACACTTGTATGGCTAGATTTCATTGCTTAATGGCTAATCATAACACTTGGAATGATCTTGTGTTCTTCCTACAACTATAAATAGCCAAGCCAACTTCCATTTCATTTGCTCATTCCTTCTTCTCTTCTTCTTCATCTGATTTGGAGAGCTCTCCATAGTGTTTGGAGCTTTCTAATCTTCTTGTGAACTTGGTTTTCTTGTAGAAAAGATAGCAAGGACCCATTGTAAGTATTCTTTCATTCTTTTTATTTCTTTTCTAGTTTGGAAGTCAAATTTTGTTTGACTTTCAGATTTGACCACGAGATGGTCAACGAGAAGTTCGTTTGAACTTCGCAACGTGAGCGTAATCACGTTGGTTATAGTCCTTAGTGACTATACCAATTGATTACCACGTTGACTAGGGTAGTGACGAGTCAAAGTTTCGGTCAAAATGCGTTTTAGCACGCATTTTGCAACGGGACTACTATTAGGTATCAAAACACTTTGTTTTGATACCAAATCAGTAGGTTAAACATGCTTTGACATGTTTAACTCGTCACTAATAGTTAGTGCTTGTTTAGAGTCGTAAGTCGAGCGGTCTAAACCACCGCTTAGACTTTCGAACTCGGCCCGTTTGGTCGATCTTTAGGATCCGACCAAGCATGGTTAGTGACCATAGTTGCATAGGGAATAACCTTCCGAGGTTATACCTTATGGTCACCGAGTTTAAGTAGTTGTATGATAGGTAGATTATATGCCTTAGGTAAATTACCAAAATGCCCTTTTCATGCATAATTGGACTTTAAGCATATGTAACCTAACTTTTGTCGCCTAAACTGATTATGCAACCTATTTAAACATGTTTAGGCATATAATACTTGTCATAGGACTAGTTAGACGTCTCGAACGCGCATTTGCGCGCACGACGCGTTAAAGTAGCGTAAGTTACCTTAATGGGTCGCAATGGGTCGAAAGCACTTAGGTTAGGTTCCGATTTAGAATGTAGGCTTTGTTAAACCATATCACATGAGTTCCTACACTCATTTGGTTTACAAGACCTCATTCTTTCCGATCTTCCGATTTAGGCGTCTTTTGTTTGACTAGTGATCCGATTACTAGGTGCTGCTTGAGTTTCCTTGGTTTGATTGAGCTTATTGAGTTCTATAGATTGAGGATACTTTGCACTTCAATGTGAGTACATAGTTCCCCTATTTTATTGTTTTCAATTGTTTTGGGGTGATTCATATGTACAAAACGAATTTCAAGGTTTAAACGAGGATTTCAAAAACGATGGTTTATACTAAACTAATAACGATTTCAATAAGGTGAACAAGACTTGTTGGTTGTATTTACATAACAAATGACATTCATTAGCTCTGATCAAGCCGACCAGTATTAGGTTATGGTACCATAGGATCTGACAAATCCCGTTATCAGACTACACCCATGGTTATGTGTGGGGGTTATGTAGGTAATGACCGAACCTGATGATTGTTAACTTACCCTTTGGTGGTTTGTTAATACGAAACGAGAAACGAGTTAGACGAGTCACGAAGGTTTGAATGTTGTTAACGAGACGACCAAAAGTAGTTTCACTATTAAAATGAATACGATTTTGGGACGAGTTAAACGATTTGAAACGAGATACACGATTTGAAACGAGTTAAACGAATTAAACGATTGGTTTTGGGTAGTGATTAGATAATGGGACGGGTGTAGTATGATAGAATCATGGTAGATACGCCGCTGGTACATCTTATATATAAGTGCTTCTATCATATTACATTGCGTGTCATTATTTAGTTCACCGGGGAAACGATTTTGAAACGAAGTCACACAACGAGGTTTTTGAAACAATATAAACCATACGAGTTTTATTAACGAGTTTTTACAAGATGTTTACAAGTTGTTATACTAAAACAAGTATTTTTGAGTTAAGAGTCATGGCTACGAGATTTTATAAACTATAACCAATTTGATTTGAGTTGGTTAATTATGTTGCAATACACTTTTCAAAACAAGGTTTGCATTTTGACTCTTGTAGTCTAACGAAGTACTGCAACATATAAACGAGCCATGAATCCGATACTCCCACAAAACCTATGTACTCGCCAGCATTTCTTTGCTGACTTTATTTTTACATATGTTTCAGGTGGTATTGCTTGATGTTGATTGCTAGGAAGCAAGTTCACTTAGGATCTGGACAAGGCCTTAGTGACTTAAAAACAGTTATAAACAATATGTAGTTTAATTGTTTGGTTTAATGACAATGAACACTGCATAATATTTCAATAAAACAAAACTTTTAACTACCATGGTTGTGGAAAAATAATTCTGTCGCCTCACTCCCCGGCGTTTCCGCCGCGGTTTGTTGTTTTAATGCGGCCGGGGTGTGACAACCGTCTCCTGGCAGTTGCAACCGTAGCTCCGCCGCATCACCGTCGTCCTCTCTCATACGTTTCATACCTATCAGTACACTAAATAACCTAGGGTTTATAAACTCTCCAGTTATTCCACTTCCACCCCTACCGGAGTCTTCAAAAGAGTGTTTCAACAGTGGGAGTTCAAGTGGTTTGACGGTGGTGGAATCCGAAGGACTGGTGGTTGTGTTGGTTGCATATTTTGACATTATTACATATATACTGTTGCATAACTGCTTCATCTGGCTTAACTCTTTATTGAGTTGAAGGTGTTCTCTTCGTAACCTCTCGTTTTCACCGATCAATTCGGCATCGGATTACAAGCTGTTGATAAATTAGTTTTCTCAGTTCAGAGGACAAAAGTTGGGGGCGGAATTCGATGGTGGAATTGAGTGATCCGGTGATGTGTTTGGTGTTTGTCGATGGCAGTGTGAGGCAGAAGTTGAAGGATTTGCTTGTGGCTTCGGCGACGCATGGATTGCTTGAAGACAGTGGAGATGAGGTGAAGCGGATTGTCAGGGTGGTGGTTAAATGGGTTTTGCAGACAAGAAACCATAAAGAGGAAGCGAGAAAGGGAAAAGAAGGGGGTGGGGGTGGGGGTGGAGGATAGGATAAGGTGGGGCCATTATTTTTTAATATTATAGTTAGTTGAGAGTTTTAATTATTTTTATTGATAGTAAGGGCAATCTAGTCATTTTACACACACTTAACAACAAAAACTAACCTCCATCCACACTAGGAACTATCCGGGAACAAAATTGAAAAAGTTGGAGACTATAGCTGTAACTTTAGAAAGTTAGGGACTAAAGGTGAAAAAAAAAAGAAAACCACATGGACTATCTGAGCATTTAACTCTAAATTAATATTATATCAAACTTTTATAGGAAACGTTACAAAAAAATATGCCCATTAAGGCTACACGGTATGAGGGTCGTCCCCAGTCCGTCTTGGATCGGCGACGGTAGGAACACCGTGCGCCCCCCCCCCCACGTCCCAGTGTCCTCGTTCGATTCTCGCCGTTTGCGACGGTCCAAAAAGTGGGGCCCAATCCAGAAAGTTACTGTTATAAAAAAAATTCCATTTTTTACAAACAAACAAACGGTCATATTTATAAAATATATAGAGTAAACTGCCATTTTGGTCCCGGTGGTTTGGGCACTTTTGCCATTTTAGTCCAAATCTCAAACTTTTTACATCTGGGTCCCTGTGATTTGCATTTTGTTGCCATTTTAATCCAAATTTCAAATTTGACTAGATTCCTTAACTTAAACCCCCTATTTTGTCTTTATCCTCAGGGGTATTTTGGTCATTTAGATTTATTATAACTCAAATTTAATAAATAATAATTCCACTGCCAGAACAACAATAATACCACTGCCAGAACAACAACAAGCACCACCACCACCACACCACCACCACCACCACCCCACCCCCACCCCCACCCCCACCACCGCATCATACCCACCACCACCATCCCACTGCCGCCAACACCACCATCCCACTGCCGCCGACCCTCCCAACCCCAAAACCCTCAAAAACCCTCACATAACTCAAAGCTGTTAAATCGGCAGTGAAGAAACCGACAATCAAATCGGCTTCAAAGTCTCCGACAATCAAACGGAGACAATCAAACCGACAATCTCACCTTCTTTCTTTACTCCGAGCCACACAAAACCCAAACCCTAATTTTGCATCAAACTCATTAACCCACATGAAACTGGACCTTTGATTTGGGGGAAGATGATATGCGGCGGTGTTGATGAACATCATCCCCCAAATCAAACCCAAACCCTAATTTTGCATCAAACCCATTAACCTGCAACTTGTGTTCTTCTTCGTTGCAACAGCAAACAACAATACTGACCTGTAACTTCGATAAATTTCTGCAACAATCAAACAGTGGCCAGCGTTTTCCGATGTCGGTTCTCATCGGTGTCGTTTTCCGATGTCGGTTCTCATCACGGTGGTGGTGGTGGTGTTCGACAGAGAGGAAAGAGAGAGAAGAGAGAGATGGGTGTTTGGAGAGAGAAAGAGAGAGTGTGTGTGTGCAGGTTTTAGAGAGAGATGGTGGTGTTGGCGGCAGTGGGATGGTGGTGGTGGGGATGATGCGGTGGTGGGGGTGGTGGTGGCGGTGGTGATGTGGTGGTAGTAGTTCAGAGAAGAGAGAGAGAGAGAGAGAGAGAGAGAGAGCTGAAGTTGTCGATGTGATGATGAAGATGAACTGCTATGTATGTGTGTATATTAATATATATATATATATATATTAATTTTTGAATTAAGAAAATGTTAAATGAAAAGCAAAATGACCAAAATGCCCCTGAACTAAAAGACAAAATAGGAGGTTGCAACAGTCAAAAAATAGGGTTTTTAAATTTTGGACTAAAATGGCAACAAAATGCAAACCACAGGGACCCATATTTAAAAAGTTTGAGATTTGGACTAAAATGGCAAAAGTGCCCAAACCACAGGGACCAAAATGGCAGTTTACTCAAATATATATATTTCCATTCCATTTTCACTTTCATTCACAAAATTAACCCCAAAATTTCATCTCTCTCTCACATAATTTTTATAAATCTTCTTCCACTTTTATAAACCTTACACTCTTTCATGGATCCCTTCAACAACCCGGACAACCCGAACAATCCGAACAACCTGAACAATCCCAACAACCCGACCCAACCTAATGTTTTCTCGGTTCCAGGATATTATCCGACGCTAGAACCGAACCAATTCTCGCAATATTCATCAAATGCGTTTGCTTCATTCCAACACTCGCCAAACCAATTCGCTCAATTCTCCCAAAATCAAGCCCTTCAACAAATGATGATGCGGGGTGCTTATAATTTCCCACCGAACCCCACACCACCCGTTCAACCTCAACCGATCCCCACACCACCCGTTCAACCTCAACTGATCCCGACGCAACCATTTCAACAATCCGAACCCGAAGACGATATGGAGGTTGTTCCCGAAACCCAACCACCTAAAGGAAAAGGAAAACGAAACAAAGGCAAGCAAGTGGTGGGTGATCAACCGTCCAAAGCAAAGGCGACTAAGTGGACACCAATCGAAGAAGAAGCCTTAGCCAAGGCTTTCATTAGCACGTCTGACCACCCGACAAAAGGTTCGTATTTTTTTTAAGGTTTATACATTTTTTTTATTTTTTCTAAACAGTTTGTTTTTTTTTATGTTTAAATTTTTTTTTCTTAACAGTTGCTTTTTTGGTTTATTAGTTTTAAAGTTTAATTTTTTTTGTTTATTATTTTGTTAACAGTTTAATTTTTTTTGTTTATTATTTTGTTAACACTTTATATATTTTGTTTGTTTTTTATAGGTAATAACCAATCGGGTGAGGGGTTTTGGTCCAAGGTATTGGCGAAGTTCCTCGTCCTTATGGACCAAGGCCCGTATCGAGATATCGACTCGGTCTCCTCAAAGTGGCGGAAAATGAACTCGTCCATCAATAGGTTTTGCGAGGAATATAATAAATTATATACAAGTGACCGTCGTAGCGGGTGGAGCGACGTCGATGTGTTCAAAAAAGCGTTGGACAAGTATAAGCAAAACAATGGTAATACCAACGTTCCTCACGTTCGCGCGTGGATGGTTGTAAAAGACGAACCAAAATGGGCGCCGATTCCCAACGAGGTGGCGATGACGAAACGCCAAAAAACATCGGAAACGGTAGTTTTAGCGCCGGTGGATCGGACGCGAGGTGTAACATAAACTTAAATGATGACGCCGACTTTGACGAAGAAGAGTACGCCGTACATGAAGCGGAGCGTCCACCGGGCCGAGACAAATCAAAGAAGGAGCGGGCCAAGGGGAAAGAAAAGGAAAAGGAAAAGGTGGACCCGAACATGGTTGAGTTTATGGAACACTTAAAAATGTACAACGACGTCTCGGCCCAAAAGACGAAGGCGAAGGAGCGGGCCGTCGAAGAAAAAAGTCGTTTAGCGGAAGAAATGTTACGCGAGAAGGTCCGATTGTCGAATGAGAAAATCCGAATTTCCGATGAAAAAATTCGGCTCAAGGAATGGGAAATAATATCGATGAATGTCGAGGACGAACCCGAGCCGAAACGTTCGATGTTGAAAAAACTACAACACGACATCATGAAAAAACATCAAATTATTTAACTCTATGTTTTTTTTATTAAGTCTTTGGTTTTTTTTTATTAAGGGTATGTTTTTTTTTAAGTTTATGTTTTTTTTATGTTTATGTAATGTGGTTTTAATATTAATGAAAATATTTTGTTAGTATATTTGTTAAATGTTAAAAAAAAATAGAAGACTAAAAAAAATAAAAAAAACACAAAAAGTGGTGGAGGACTATGACTAGGACCATCCTACCATGCCCTCTAGTTTTGGAGGATGGACCATCTTTGGAAGGAATATGACGTGACGCCTACGTGACGGATCATCCTCCAAGGATGGTCCATCACCATACCCACTAGCCTAATAACAGTATACTCTTTAGTTGATCCCACTGATTTGTTACTAAATTAGTTATATTCTGTACATATCTGTGGTTGTAAATATATTTATTTAACATCATATCCATATTATTTCATGACGAAATCGTCATCAATTACTTGTTTCCATTTTACCTCTTCTACTTTAACTTTTCTTTTGCCAGCTGCATCTATGGTACATAATTACCTAAATGAGCAATTAATTAAGCTTTATAATCATAATCATTTCATTATCGCTAATAAAACTATATTATATAAAAAGAGAAATCCACCAAGCAACTTATTAAAACCTATCAACCCCTTAGTTGTTTATATCCTCTCACTCTTTGATCTACAATTCTCTCTCACACACACCTCTCTCTTGGTGTTATAGATATGGCAGCAACCACCACCTTCTTCCACACCGGACCTAACCATGTAGAGCCTAGTGTTCGACCACCATCGAGCCATGGGTGTGCAAAGCTAGATGGAGTGGCTATGTGGCTCGTGAATGGTGTTGCTAATGCATTTTTTGCATCCCTTCAAAGATGTTCGTGTATTCGTATCGCCACAGTAGATGATCACGAAGACGCCAACGACGTGCCACTGATTTCCAACGATGGGAATCTGCGGCGTGATGTTGGTTGTGGTGGCATCCGGAGGAAAAGAAGCAAAGGCAAGAAAGGGGTGATCAGTGGATTTGTTGAAGATTGATGTATCAATTAATGAGTATATCAAAAAAAAAAAATTAAGGTTTATTTCATGTGTAATGTTGTTGTTCTTGGTGAGTTTTGATCATCTGGAATTATGATGTTTTATTTTCTTTTTGGAAATACCAATGAACAGATGGCAAAAGGCCAAAATAAATGTGAGTTGTGTTTAACCTGTTCAGGAACATGTTTGTTGATATTTAAATATTCAGTTTTGTTTTCATTTCAACTATTGTTGATATTTAAATATTCAATTTTGTTTTCATTTCAATTATATATTTTGATTCTAATATGAAATTCACATCTTATTTTGATGTTTCTTCACTTATCACAACGGTTAAGAATCGGGATCTTGATATCTACAAATCTCAACGTCATCATCAACCATCACCTTCCTTTTCTACTCGTATAAAAAAGTTTTAATTTTATAGAGCAAACGCGTAACTTAAAGGTTTTAAAACACTTGGACCAGAGTTGAAACGTATCATTGGACTAAATACATCTATGTATCTATCGTGTTTGAATAATGATAGATATACGTACGTTAAATAGTTTTTCATGTAGACTTTGTTGATCATAGAGCATGAACAGCTTTATCTTTTAAGATATAATGAGAGAGGTAGGGTAGGCCTGGTTAAACGGGCATGAAGAGAAGATGCATTGCTTTCTTTATCAAATTAAAGTTAGCAACTTTTTCCATGATTGCATGATGTTGTCTTGAGGGCTATCATGTGTTTTCTTATTTTACACCTTCCTTTTTCCCCTTTAAAAATCATCAATTATGATAAGATCCAAAGAAAGATTACAAAAGATGCTACTTACATTTACTAGCTATGTATATATAGCCACATAAAGGAAAATCAAGAAAATAGATATTTCGACTTACATAATTACTAAAATAATAATTCGCTTTATCATTCGTAAAAATAGATATTTCAAAACTAGCCAATCACGATTTGAGAAATAAGCATTATAGGCTAAGACTAGAATTTAGTTAGCACAAAAATACCTTTAAAAATAAAATGGGATACGACAAACCAATCAAAATAAGACGTTTGTAAGTAGTGGACTAAAAAGTCATCATCGACGATCAAAAAGTGACCATCGTGGATAAAAGTTGGGCTAAACCCTAGCAAGAAAAAAAGGGCAGCTAAACCATTAATTTTACACGTAAAAGCTCATTTTTACATAATTTTTCTCAGAGCTTTTACGTACAAACGCATGCAAAAGCTCTTCTACTAAAAAAATATTAGAGTAAATTAAAGATTATATCATTTAATTATATGTAATATTGCAAGTTATGACCTTAGGTTTCACTAATTACATTATATGTCTTTTATTTAAAATTTTTGTACCCTTTATGTCCTATGCACAAACAAAGTTAACTTTTTGTGTTACTTTTTTACAAATAATAATTTTATCTTTAGAGCATTCACATTGAATACTTTATTCTTATTTCTATAATTACATTAAAATTCACTGTTTTTTCTCTCTCTTTTTCAATTAAATAATATTGTTACAGCTCTATTATTACATTTTTCCTCTCCTCCACTCATGAACACTTTTCAAAAATTTTATAAAATTAATAGGGTGAACAATGTTCTCGTATATTTAGACCATACGGTGTGGGCATGGAAAAGTGGTGTGGAAGCCATTCCACGTCGGGCACACCATCCCAGATACGGCGTGGAGGCCGGCGTTGTTGATAGGGGTGTTCAAAAAACTCGAAGAAAGCTCGGCTCGAGATTGGCTCGGTTGTTAACGAGCCAGCTCGGCTCGGCTCGGTTTGTAAACGAGCCGAGCTCGAGCTCGGTCTGGCTCGGCTTGTGAGCTCGTGAGCTGGCTCGATAAGGTTTACATCCTTCATTTTTTTGTCCCATATCGCTTAGAAAACAAAAAGTAAGGGAGTATTTCCCCTATAAAAAAGGTAAAGACAATGTACAAAGTGAATTAACTATTTATACTTGCATATTTAGTCAAATAGTTAAATTAAAGGGCAATTATGGCCCTTAGTCTATGAAAAAATTCATTTTAAGGGCTTTTTAAGTAGTAAATTTTGCGGGTTTTTTTAGTTCGAGCTAGATCGAGCCGAGCCGAGCTAGCTCGAATTCTAATCGAGTCGAGCTCGAGCCTCAAATCTCAGCTCGATTTGAAATTTGAGCTCGAGCCGAGCCAGCTCGAATCGAGTTCGAGCCGAGCTCGAGCTGGGTCTAGCTCGACTCGACTCGGCTCGACTTGTTAAAGGGGCGGCAAGAATTCCATCGGCATGGAGAGTATAGTGGGAGACGACGTGGCCGCATGTGATTGAATGTAATTAATATTAATGTTTTTTATTTAAATTTAATAGATTTTATATACTTTTATAGTATAAAAGTGTGTGTCATGTCACACCCTCATTTTTCCACTATGCGGAGTATCACCGCGAGGCGTGCGACTGACCGAATCATGCCACCAATCATATTGAACAATTAAGATAATTAAAGTAAAAAACCAACATTACTAATACGATTAGTGACATCATATTAAAAATCTAAAATAAAGTTGTGTATTTAGCAGAAGCATAAAGTACAAAATCCATTAATAGTCTAAAACATAGTTTTCAACATGGGAATCCAACAACGGATTCTCGATGACACTACACCCCTCCGAGCAGACTCTAGCGCAGCACCTAAGAACCTGCAAGCATGCAGTAGTATGTCAACATAAAGTTGGCGAGTTCACAGTTTAAAAAGGTTTATTTGTTTTATCCCAAAAACATTAATTATTAAGTTATCAGTTATAAAACATGCCATGGGGAGCTACCCCATAAATAAGCTACTAAACTGTGTGATACTGAAACTGAGACTGTAGTGTTGGTTGCCCCTGATCAGTGTCTATCATCATTGATCGGTTATAAGGCCATGCTAGTTCACATCCGTCCTCTAAGGCCCGGTGTGAGGTTTGTCAAACCTAATAACGCTCTCAACTAATATCGTGTTCGCCATATCCAGCGACTAATCAGTATAAGTATAAGTGTTGGGGACTTCATGATAGAGTTTCATTTAGTACGCTAAAGACATGAATTATGAGTATTGTTTAATTTCTATTCCATTCCCCCGGAATATTAGGTTCCCAATCCACAGGGAATAAATGCTTTAAGTGTTAGTGTGAACTCACCTTTGCTTGCTCGGTAGATAGAATACTTGTCCAATGTTGGTCAACCACGTCCTATTAAGGTTACCACTATTAGGACCGAATGCAAGTAATCACGTATTCTTTACACGTATTCAACAAGTAGTAGCTATTGTAAATTATACCAATCATGTACGTATACACAAATGTTATATATCATAACAGTTAACACATACCAAGTTGTACAGTGTAGGTGTGCGGATTAAAACAAGGACATGAGCCTTTTTACTAGTGTGTGGCCCACTAATAACATGGCCCAAACGTGACAGTGTACGGCCCACTTGTCAGTGTGTGGCCCACACAAGAGTGTGCGGCCTACTGACAGTGTGCGGTCATGCAGGAGTGTATTGTACCTAGTGCCTTGGTAACTTATGCGAGGGGAGCATGCAGATCATGAGGTGTGCGACCGTGCACATCCAGTCTGTACCGTATGCAACAGGAGTTGCATTATCTTTAAAGGCGTGTGATTATGGTATGCGGTCCGGCATGCATCCTTTGTACGTCGTGCAATAGGGGTTGTACGCTTAGGAGTGTGCGACCCTTGAGTGTACAGTGTGTTTTTGTACATCATATAAACAAAATTTAAATATGCATAAAATCATTTCATCAATAGATATCCATTCCAAACTTGTGCGACTAAACAACCAATCAAAGTTTTCCCTTTTTACACCGGTTCTAACAGATTCCTATCATGACCTCTATATCATTTGAACAAATCCTGATTTGATAATCCTTGAGCATTTACATGCATCATTATTAGATATGATACATAATCATAGAGTGATGATTCAAATAAACTCATCTTATTCATATACACAACACATCATTTTATACAAAATCATTCAAGACTAGTAAACATACAAAATCCTAGTCCTTTTAATAACATTCATGAATCAACAAAACAATCCTAAAGACACCAATCGATGAAATAGTGACCTGCATCATTCAAACCTATTCTCATTTTGCAACATACAAACCCTAAGTTATTCCATCATATCCTAATGTATGCACAAAGGAATCATCAAGAAAAACACTTATTTCGTAGCAACTTAGAAACAAACAGTGATGAATCATCAAACCAAAAATACATCTTTCATGTAGTCATCACAAGAACATGAACATTGACGCAATATAATTTACTAACCCGCAACAAGGCATGAGAAGAAGAAGAATGTGCGAGAGATTGGAAGGATCTTCAAAAGAAAACAGCATCAAAGATAGAAATGTTGTTGATACAGCCTTGAATGTTCAAAGGATGAGAGAAGGGAATGTTATTGAGTTTTAGGAGGATGTTTGCTGAATTGGGAAATGTTTCTAAAAGGGGAGAGAGAGTGTATGCAGCTGCCAGGGAATGTTTTGGGGGAAAAGGGTATTAGCGTTTTGGATAAGGTGTGTATATATAGTCTCCTAAAGATGTCGCACACCCCAAAAGTGGTGCACAAACGTCCAAATATGTCGCACACATGCACATTTTGTGTGTGTACGGTCACGACATAATAGCATAATGTGTTATACAAGATACCAATGTTAATCTTTTAAGCGATCCGATGACTAAACGAACACCCGAACACATCTAAAATATCATATGAACTAGTTAACAATATTTTCATGACATGAAACTAGTTTATGGTCTTAAACACCTTTCCATACACAAAATTCCCTAACACCCATAAACTTCCTAACTAACCATACATATTAACATCTTTTAACACTTAATCAAATTTTAACCAAAACAATACCCCCCTATTGTAACCGTCCCCTAAGGGACCCACACCCTTCACCTTGTTGACCAATTCTCCTAGATGGTCAAAGATGCTAGTTTTGAACCCATGGTTAATGCTTTGGAGGGAAGGTAATAACCACCATGCTTAGAACCTTATCTACTCCTAATATCATCATTTTCAACATAACACAACATTCACCAACACTTCTCTTCTCTCTCTCTTGTTCTCGGCCGAAGGTACCCCCCCCCCCCTATCATCATCTTCCACCAATTGCTAGCTAATACAAGACTCTCCTAAGGTGAATCAAACATAATCAAGAAGGTGTCAAGGCTAGGAAGTGGATGGGCCACTCTTTGGAGCTATTAACCACCATTATCTCTTCATTTTCATCATCTTGTTTCTACCCTAGCCTTGTGCTAGTAGTAAGTTCCCTTGTACACCATTTTTCATCTTGTTTTAGTAGGTGTAACATATGTAGAACTAAATATCTAAAGGATCTTACAAAACAAAGAAGATGAACACATGAACCAAACTAAAAATCATAAGAAAACAAGTTGTTTATGCTATGTGATGAAGTTGTTTGATGATTGTTTATGTGTATGATGATAAATACCACATAAAGACTTGTTAGATGATGATTAAACACATGATCCAACACGTATGTGTAAGGATCTTGAAAGATCTATGTTGAGCATATTGTATGTGAAGGATGAACTTGAAAAATAAGCATGTTTAAGTGTAGAATTTGGTTCTTACAAAGTATGATTCTTGAAAAATGAAAGGTTTGAAAGTTTAAAGTTTCAAAGAATAGGGTTTACTACATGATAAACATGGTTTTGATTCTTGAAAATAAATAAACTTGTTACATATATAAAAATGAACTTTTTGAAGTGTTTAGAACTTGAGATGTTGAAGAAAATGAATTTTTGTAAAAATGGATGACAAGTTGTAAAGAAGGAATTTTTACAAAATGGTTCATATTAAGAAATTAACCATGTTTTTAAGGTTGAAGGAACATGTTAAACACATTGTTAAAAGACTACAAATTTTTACAAACTTTCAAGTTCATAACTTCATGAAAAATGCATTCTTATGCAAATGTTAGGTTGAAAAATTGTTGTGGGAAATTGTTGATGATTTTGAAAAGAAAATGATATGCTTTGAAAGCATGGAAACCTCCATTTTACGAAGGAAATATGGCAAATTTTTTCAAAATTTAAACACTTAGAAAAATATATTTTTAACAAGTTCTTATAAGTAATCTTGATTAATGGTTTTAATATAAAAATTCCCATAATTTTTGGTATAAAAATACAAGTAATGTAGGTTGGTTTTCAAAAATAAAAATGACTAAATATATATTTAGAAAAATATATATTTAGAGGTCACATAAACTATGTGCTATGTGTATATTGTTTGTATTAGTTATACTAAAAATTAAGGACTTAAAATAATAAATACAAACAAATACAATAAACATCCAAATAAAAATTCCAAGAAAAGTACACATATACGCTTCAGACACGAATATTGGACCATTTGGACACTCGGACATAATGGACACACACACAATATATATATATATATATATATATATATATATATATATATATATATATATATATATATATATATATATATATATATATATATATATATATATATATATATATATATTCCAGATTAAAATAATATATCAAGGCTTGGTGAAAGATTTATTTTCTCAAAACCGAACAAGTGGCAAAATATATATTTTTACAATTAATATAAAAATATATCATGTTTTGTCAACCATGAAAATATGTCATTTAAGAAGTGTATGAAAATATTTACTTCATAAACATTTTAAGAAAATATTATTTTGGTAGAAACTAAAATGTATATATATCTTTTTAGATTAATCTTAAAAATAAATTATTTTTAAGATATATGTGAATATTTATGATTACCAAGCCAAGGATACAAATATTTCTATAAACATACCTTAAAATTGATATTTTAAGAGTACAAGATCTATAATTATAGTTATGCAAGAATAATATCCCTGAAAAATTGAACTTAAATTAAGTATGAAATACTTAAAGAAATACAAGAACATACGTATTCTTATACGTACAAATACATGCCCACCTATGCTACCTACACTTGGTAAACATACCATTAAAGAAGTATTATATTAAATTATGAGAGTGCGAAATTAAAAACACAAAATACTCATGATACAAGTATACCTATACTTGGGGATATTTATACAAGTATCATAATTAACAAATGGTACAAATGGACATGTATACCATAAACACATGCATATGAAAATAGTATATACCAAAACAAGTTAAAAATATATTATTTTTAACAAACCGTTATGGACACCTATGATACATAAACGATGCATGAAAACATTAATATAAGTTAAAATATGATACAAACATCATACACCGAAAGTGCAACTCAAAGCAAATACAATTCCAAAATAGGTCCTAATAATTAATTAAGACTAAGAGTCGTTACACGATCGAGGTGTCTAACAAAACCTAGCACATTTGTAGGTAGCGATACGACTTGAGGAAACCGACTTTGAGTACGCACTGTTACGGACACAAACTTGTGAGTTCCTGTCCCCCTTTTCTCTTAATTGTTTTCAGATTTTATAACTCTCGGGGTGAAATACATGTCTCGATGATATGGTTTAGCTAGGGAATGAACTGTTAGATCATGTGAGTGAATAGTATCTTTCTTAAGTGCCATTAATCTTGTTTAAGAATGAGGGGCAAAAGTGGTAGATCTATCAGGTGTAGCGAGCCCCACTCTTGGGTCCTTGTGTGGCCCATGTAGTGCTTTTGTTGTTCCAGCCGGGTGGACCGAAGGAAATTCGCTAGGTTTGAGTGCTTCCTATGTCGCCACACATATTAATGTCCTTGCAAAACATTAATGATCTGTTCATAGACGCTTTACATACCTGTTGTTAAAAGATCTCTCAAATGTTTAAAAGTTTATTTGGAGCTCACTCAAAACGCATGAACTCGCTCAACTTTTGTTGATTGTTTTCAAACTTACATGTATTTCAGGGAATTAGATGGATCTCTGGTGCAGGCATTGTTTTCAAGCTTTTGGGTTACAAGTCTCGATGTCATCCTCTTTTGGGAGGGTTTGGTCCATATATCTTGTCCTCGATGAGATATAGGATGCAAAGTGTCACACGCCAACCGATGGCGGAATCATCAGGGCGCGACACTGAGCGAAACATATTGTTCAAAGAAATTCCATAACGACTAAATCACCAAATTGTTTAAATATTATGTCCCATACCATAACCCATAAGATAATCTAGTTATTACAGATAGAGATATTCTTCAAACAATAAGACATGTTCCGACAACTCAGATTTAAATAAATAAAAATAAATTGTCTTTGTTTCTAGACTCTTTCTGTCACACCCCGACCGCATATAACATGCAACCGCGGCGGAAACGTCGGGGAGTGTTGGGACAGAATTAATTGTTTCATAACCATGGCATACAAAGTTGTATTTTATTTATAAACAAGAGTGTTATATTGTCTTAAACAGGAAACAAAGAGTTCATGACATAACTAAACTAGTCTATCTTCATTTTTAGTCTCTAAGGCACAGGTCCGCCCTAGTGTCACGATCATCATCCTATGGAAAAGCTCCTGAAAACACATGTGAAAGTAGGTACGTCAGCATAAAAATGCCTGTGAGATACATAGGTTTTGTGGAAAATGGGGTTCATGACTTGAGTTTAAAGAAAACGTTTAATAACAGTCAGTCATGAACCTTGTGAATTGTTTTGTCTTGTAAATCATTTGAAAAGCAACAAGATCAAATGATATGTATAAAATAAGAAAATAATGCATGGTTAAATGAATAACCAAGTAAAATGAGTTCGCATAAGATAAGTTGTTTTGTAAATCAATGTCTTGTGAAAAGTATGTTATTTGTATAAAATGTCATATGTCTAAATTGAAATGATTTAAATAATGCTACGATAGGTAATATTATACAAACACTTATATATAGGAAGTACCAGCGGCGTATCCACCATGTTTGTATCATATTACATACGTCACGTTACTTAAACCATTTACCCAAACCAACCACCATGTAAATTGTTCATGTATAAATCAATTGTCAAGTGTTATTGTGTAAACCATATCAAAATGTTTATGTCTAATGTAAACCACCAAATGTGTACATCAATGTCAAATTGTTTATGTTTAATGTAGATCATGTAATGTGTACCCAAAATATATCATGTATGGTAAGTGAAATATATCAACTAAACCATATGTAAAATGCACAAAAACAAGGTATTGAAGTAAAACATGGTTTAAATCAAAGTTACGTTTTGTGGAACAAATGCATGCTATACTGATACAAACATTTATGCGGTATTGTGAAAATGCATACATCCAAGCCTTGAGACTGTGGCGATAAACCCTTAAACAAATTAAAGGTTTATCTAAGTTATGTGTATCGAATTCGGTCATTCCTTTCATCCAAACCAACCTAGGATGTCTGGAACGAGAGTTGTCAATTCCTATGGTACCACTACCTACTAACGAATGGCGTAGCTAATGTTAATGAATGTATTGTTCCATGTTAAACAAACCAAATGTCATACCAAAATGAAAGCATGTGATGTAAACAATTGTACTAAGTGTGCACACAATGGGCATAAATAGCATGAAATGTAATGTGAACAATGTACTAAGTACGCACACAATGGGCATACATAGCATGAAATGTAATGTAAAGCAATTTACTAAGTATGCACACAATGGGCATATATAGCATGAAATGTAATGTAAAACAATGTACTAAGTACGCACACAATGGGCATACATAGCATGAAATGTAATGAAATCATGTACTATAATGTACTAATGAACATAGCAGGTATATGATGTGAAAACATGGAAAGCATGAAAGTAGCAAGTAGGCACATGTGTTTCACCCCAAAACAGTTTGGAAAACAGTAAAAGAGGGGTCTATGTACTCACTTGAGATTGCTTTGAAGTTCTTGTATAACAACCAAATACTGCTAGAGATCACGGATATCAAACGGCACCTAATATAGGTAACTATGTTAATATACCGGACCTAAATCGGAGGATCGGATAGTATGCGGGTTCGTAAACCAAACGAGTATGGAGACTCGTGTAATATGGTTTAACAAAGCCTTTATACTAAAATGAAAACTAACCTAAGTGCTTACGACCAATTACGACCCGTTTAGGTAGCTTATGCTACCTTAGCGCGTTGTTCGCGTAAAACGCGTTTGGAACGCCTAACGCCGTGACCATAAGGTATAACCTCGGAAGGTTATTCCCTATATAGCTATGGTCACCTAATGTGTTTGGTTGGATCCTAAAGATCGACCAAATGGGTCGGGTCCGAAATATAAGCGATTGTTTAGATTGCTTACCTTACGACCCTATATAAGCACTAAACTAAAAGTGACGAGCTAAGCATGTTAGAACATGCTTAACTAAGTTTAGAAAACAGGTTTGGTATCAAAACAAACGGTTTTGATACCCACGAGTAGTTTGGTTACAAAATACGCAAGAATGGGCATTTTGGCCGAAACTACGACTCGTCACTGAGCCTAGATAACGTGGTAATCAGTAGGAATAGTCACTATGGACTATAACCATCATGATCACGCTCACGTTATGAAGTTCCAACGAACTTCGTGTTGACCATAGGCTGGTCAACGCAGAAAGTCAAACAAAGCTTGACTTTCGGACTCGAAAAGCGAATAAAAGAACGAAAGAACACTTACGAAGGGTCCCCGAAAGCTAATCTCGATCCAGGAGCTCAGGTATGAAGCAAAGGCCTCAACTTAGAGCTTTAGATCAGATTTTGTGGGTTTTTAACCAAAGGGGGGGGGTATTTATAGGAAAAGCAAGACCGTTAGGATCGTTTCTTGAATATCGTGCCACGATCCAATCCCTACACTTGTCGCAAAGTTGTGGTGGCTTATTTTGCCCCCACCATAGGGATTTGACACGTGGCGTTGCCCTTTGGGTGATCGAAAGGCCATTGCAAGTGGATCAGAAACATTAAATCTGGTCTGTATGTCTGATGCGGCCCGCGTGAAGGTTGACCCTGGGCTTACGCGGGTCGCCTGAAGGTGCAGATCAGACAACAAGTTTCAGAATTTACAGTTTAGGTCCCTGTTGTGGTTTAAGGCCATTTCCGATATGTTTAAGGCCCGTTAAGCCATCTTTAAGGCCCTAAAATGATGCTTAAACATTGAGGACATGAAACATGCTCAAAAATATTCCGGATGTCGGTTCGTTTGGCCGTACGATCGCGATGTTCGCTTAATTACGACGGAATGCGCATAAGCGTGAAAGACGATCCAAATGACGCGACGAATGGATTTTTCTCATGCCAAACACTAAGGCATAATATAAGGATGCTTACATAAATTTTTGGATGTCCGGATGTATTCAGAATGTAAGTTATGCGCGAAAGTGCAAACTTGTGCACTTTTTGATACTTTTAGCCCCTGAATGATCCAAAAGTTTATTTTAGCATACCAAACCCCTAAAAGCCTATTTCTAAGCTATGTAAAGGATATTTATCGTATGTTTAACTTATGGACATGTTCCGGAATGTTTGTTACAGTTCAAATTGGCATACTTTCGCAGTTTGTCAAGTTTAGTCCCTGTAAGCGAATTAACTTGTTTTTGCCATACCAAAGCCTTCAAAACTTATTTCTAAGTTATGTAAAGGTTATTTAAGGTATGTTGAGTATATGTTGATGTTCCGGAGTATTTGTCGCATTAAACTGAGTACGTTTACGCACCAGTTTGCGTATAATTCTCCAGAAAGCGATGTAGAGTTTGAAATTGAACAAAAGTCAAAACATGAAAAATGTAAAACACAACCAAACAAACATTGGGATCAAATAACATTGTTTTATTGATAACTGAACAGTTCACAGTGATTATAAGCACAAATGTTACAGTCTCCCCTACTTGTGGAAATTTCGTCCCGAAATTTATTTAGAGGAAACTCGTGGAAAAAGATGCGGATATTTCGCCTTCATTTGATCTTCACGTTCCCAAGTAAACTCGGGTCCACGTTTAGATTCCCAGCAAACCTTGACCAAAGGAATGCGCTTGCGTTTAAGCCACATGACTTCACGTTCCATGATTTCCACCGGTTTCTCAACAAATTTCAGTGTTTTATCAACACGAATTTCGTCAAGCGGTATGTGGAGGTTCTCATCAGCTAAACACCTCTTGAGATTGGACACGTGAAAGGTTGGATGAACATTTCCAAGTTCAGGAGGTAACTCAAGTCTGTAGGCTACCTTACCGATTCTTTCGACGATCTTGAATGGTCCAACGTATCTAGGTGCAAGTTTTCCTTTCTTTCTGAATCTGATCACACCTTTCCAAGGTGAGACCTTAAGTAATACACGATCACCGACTTGAAAATCCAAGGGCTTGTGTTTTAGGTTCGCGTAACTCTTTTGACGGCTTCTAGCTGTCTGAAGGTTATCACGAACTTTCTTAACCTTATCTGTTGTCTCTAAAATGAGGGCAGGTCCAGTAAGCTGAGCCTCGCCGATCTCATTCCAGCAGACTGGTGAACGACATTTTCGACCATAGAGAGCCTCGAAAGGAGCCATGTTGATGCTGGAGTGATAACTGTTGTTGTAGGAGAATTCAATCAATGGAAGATGTGAATCCCAACTACCACCAAAATCGATCACATAAGCTCTAAGCATATCCTCCAGTGTCTGGATTGTTCTTTCAGATTGACCATCTGTTTGCGGATGATAAGCTGTGCTCAGATTAAGTTGGGACCCCATAGCAGATTGCATGGTTCTCCAAAAATGAGAAATGAAACGAGCATCTCTGTCAGAAATGATGTTCAAAGGAACACCATGTCGAGCTACAATTTCATCCACGTAGATTTGAGCAAGTTTGTCAGCCGAAAAATCCTCACGGATTGGCAAGAAATGCGCTGACTTGGTAAGACGATCAACGACTACCCAGATGGCATCGTGACCTTTCTTTGTGCGCGGGAGTTTAGTAATGAGATCCATGGTAATGTTTTCCCGTTTCCAAACTGGGATCTTTGGTTGCTCCAATAAACCAGAAGGATGCTGATGTTCAGCCTTAACCTTAAGACAAGTAAGGCATTTCGATACATATAAGGCAATGTCTTTCTTCATACCAGGCCACCAATACTGAATACGAAGATCCTTATACATCTTATCTGAGCCAGGATGAATAGAATAACGAGACTTATGGGCTTCATCCATAAGCAGGGTATGAAGATTATCTAGGCTCGGGACCCACAAACGGTCCATGAAGTAGTACGATCCGTTGTCTTTCAATTCTAGATCAGGCGTTATGTGATAAGGAAATTCCTTATCCATCAAACCTTGTGAAACACAAGATTGTTGAGCCTGAGAAATACGTGCTTGGATATCGGATTGAGCTTGAATAACAGGTTGGACACGAACACAATGAAGCTTAGTACGTTCCTTACGACTCAATGCATCGGCTACGACATTCGCCTTACCAGGTTGGTAGCGATTTTCGCAGTCATAGTCCTTTAGAAGCTCGACCCAACGTCGTTGCCTCATGTTGAGCTCTTTCTGACTGAAGATATCCTGGAGACTTTTGTGGTCAGTGAAAACCACACATTTTGTACCGTACAAATAGTGTCTCCAGATTTTGAGAGCGAAGACAACTACACCCAACTCAAGATCATGAGTGGTGTAGTTTTTCTCATGTATCTTCAACTGCCTCGATGCGTATGCTATGACTTTGTTCCTTTGCATCAGGACACAGCCAAGACCCAATTTAGATGCATTGCAATAAACGACGAAATCATCATTGCCCTCAGGCAAAGTTAGAACAGGCGCGTCACAAAGTTTCTGCTTCAAGTGTTGAAAAGCTTCCTCTTGCTTGAATCCCCAATCAAAGGGTTTGTTCTTCTGAGTTAGAGCAGTTAGAGGAACTGCAATCTTAGAGAAGTTTTCAATGAAGCAGTGGTAATAACCCGCCAAACCAAGAAAAGAACGAACTTCAGTAGGAGTAGTAGGCGTATCCCAATCCTTGATCGCACTGATCTTGGAGGGATCTACATGAATACCTCGTTCGTTGACAATATGTCCTAAGAGTTTAACTTCTTTAAGCCAGAATTCACACTTGGAGAATTTGGCGAAAAGTTGCTCTTTCTTTAGGAGTTCCAGAGTAAGACGAAGATGCTGCTCGTGATCAGCTCGCGTCTTAGAGTATATCAAGATGTCGTCAATAAAAACAATGACGAACTGATCCAAATAAGGTTTACAGACCCTATTCATTAAGTCCATGAAAACAGCAGGAGCATTAGTCAAACCGAATGGCATGACTGTGAACTCATAATGCCCATAACGAGTACGGAACGCTGTCTTGGGAATGTCTTCCTCATGCACCCGAAGTTGATGATATCCAGATCGCAGATCAATCTTTGAAAAATAAGAAGCGCCCTGTAACTGATCAAAGAGATCATCGATGCGAGGTAGGGGATATCGATTCTTGATGGTAAGCTTGTTAAGCTCACGATAATCGATACACATCCTAAAAGATCCATCCTTCTTCTTGACAAAAAGAACGGCAGCACCCCAAGGTGAAAAGCTAGGACGGATAAAACCTTTGTCAGAGAGTTCCTGAAGTTGCTTAGACAACTCTTGCATCTCAGACGGTGCAAGACGGTATGGGGCTCTGGCAATGGGATTTGCACCAGGTACGAGGTCAATACGGAACTCGACTTGGCGTGCTGGGGGTAGACCAAGTAAATCTTCAGGAAAAACTTCAGAATAATCCCGAACGACAGGAATATCTGAAATAGACTTACCCTTGCCTTTATCTGCTGTAACATGTGCTAAGAAAGCCACATAGTTCTTCAGTAGATACTTCCGTGCTTTAAAACAAGACATGAGTTTGAGACCACCGACAGGCTTCTCACCACGAACCTGTAGGATCTCGCCTGTCGACAGCGGCACACGAACAATCTTCTCAGAACAAACTATCTCTGCGTGATGCTTAGATAACCAATCCATACCCACAATAACGTCGAAGCTTCCAAGTTGCATAGGCGTGAGGTCAATAGGAAAAAGATGGTGGTTAAGGTTCAACTGGCAGTTGCGGAGAACAGAATCAAGAACAATGGGTTCACCACTAGCCACTTCTACTGTCAATGGTTTACCTAGTTTCGTTCTAGACACGCGAAGCAATGGTTCAAAGGATAACGACACAAAACTCTTGTCGGCACCCGAATCAAAAAGAACAGATGCTGGCTGATTATTAATAAAGAACGTACCGTTCACCACATTATCATCTGCTTGTGCCTCTTGTGCGTTCATGTTGAAGACTCGACCTCGAGCCTGAGCCTGATTCTGATTGGCATTCTGATTCTGGTTGGCTAGTCTTGGGCACCGGTTTCTGTAATGGGTCAGATCCCCACAGTTATAACAAGCACCTGGTGGGTAGTGTGGTCGTGCAGCTTGACCCTGTTGCTGAGCAATTTGTTGAGCCGGGTTCTGAACTGCGCGATTTTGAGCAAACCGACAAACATCGGCAAGATGACCTGACTTCCCACAGTTAGTACAGAAACGGCACTGATGTTGCGGCTGATGGTGACTGTTGCATCTATTGCACAAAGGTGCATTTCTTGAAAAGGGCTTCTTCGCTGGTGGCTGTGCGGGTTGGTTGGGAGCCGCATGGTTAGCTTGGGTAGTGACAGCATAGTTTTGGGAAGCCTTACGCTTCCTTGCCCTTTTCAATGAACCAGAATCCTTTCCATTCTTGTTTTGACCTTTCTTGCTATCTTCCTTGTCAGACGACTGTTTCTTGCCCTTGCCACCCTTCCTGTGTAATTTATTTTTCCGAATCTGCAACTCAGTCAATGTCGCTGATAACTCGATCGCCTGACGGAGTGTGGCAGGGTTACTACCAGTAATGATGTCTTGCACTGAGTCAGGTAGGCCGTCGATGTACCTTTCGATAGCCTTGTCGAGTGGGGCAACCATAGTCGGGCAAAGCAGACTCAACTCCTCAAACCTATCAGTATATGCCCTGTGCTCGCCACTATCTTGTTTCAAATCATCAAACTCCTTCTTCAACGCTCGTTGTTCATGACGAGGACAAAACTCCCTCATCATAAGAGCTCTAAGTTCAGCCCATGTCTGTGCTAGAGCAACTTCTGCACCACGGTCTCTCATTACCCCATTCCACCATGTGAGAGCCCTCTTCTGAAACACACTCGAAGAAAACTCGACCTTGCGATTGTCAGGACACTGCACGTGGCGAAAAGTATTCTCAATGCTCTCGAACCATTGAAGAAGCCCAGTCGCTCCTTCAGAACCACTAAACCTGAGTGGTTTAGCCGAGTTAAAATTCTTGAAATTGCATGGAGCATTGTTGTTGTTGTTGGCTTGGTTCCATTGAGCAAAGAGGTTTGGAAGTGCAGCAGCCATTTGCTGTGCAATAATTTCTGCCAGTTCGGCATTTGCTACTTGATTGTCGCGTCGAGGAGGCATTCTAGAAGAGGAAAACATGAAAGGAAACGAGTGAGATGATTGGATGAAGAGAATGAGATGAAACAAAATCAACAAAAGCAAAGATGGTGGTTATGCATCGCTAAGCAAACAAGCGACACACAATGTCTAATCAAAGCGAATGGGTCAAAAATAATGTATCATGAAGACATGTTCGCCTATAAGTGAACACTCACCCCAAGAGTTCCCAGGTAAGAGTGACTAGTCCGATTATGTGGATTTGTACGAACACTCTAGCCTTAGACAGAAAACTCAGGGTACAGGCGTTCACTCTTCCAGTTCGCACGTGTTCACACTATTAAAACCCAAAACTTTAACGAGATTTTGAAAATTCAAAGGGGTTCAAAACCATATAACAGAGGGTGCAAAACCAAGTAATCAATCATCCTAGAACAGATGATTAATTTTCAAAGCGGATTCGGAATCGCTATTCTCGTTGTGGTTATCACCTAAGGATAGGTGAAGTGCATGTTTTAAAATCTAAACACAAGAAAACTTGTGTTAGGGTCCTAGAAAGTTATAGTCTGGGTCAAAGCATTACTAATAACCTAATTCCCTATAACCATTGGCTCTGATACCAACTCTTCTGTCACACCCCGACCGCGTATAACATGCAACCGCGGCGGAAACGTCGGGGAGTGTTGGGACAGAATTAATTGTTTCATAACCATGGCATACAAAGTTGTATTTTATTTATAAACAAGAGTGTTATATTGTCTTAAACAGGAAACAAAGAGTTCATGACATAATTAAACTAGTCTATCTTCATTTTTAGTCTCTAAGGCACAGGTCCGCCCTAGTGTCACGATCATCATCCTATGGAAAAGCTCCTGAAAACACATGTGAAAGTAGGTACGTCAGCATAAAAATGCCTGTGAGATACATAGGTTTTGTGGAAAATGGGGTTCATGACTTGAGTTTAAAGAAAACGTTTAATAACAGTCAGTCATGAACCTTGTAAATTGTTTTGTCTTGTAAATCATTTGAAAAGCAACAAGATCAAATGATATGTATAAAATAAGAAAATAATGCATGGTTAAATGAATAACCAAGTAAAATGAGTTCGTATAAGATAAGTTGTTTTGTAAATCAATGTCTTGTGAAAAGTATGTTATTAGTATAAAATGTTATATGTCTAAATTGAAATGATTTAAATAATGCTACGATAGGTAATATTATACTAACACTTATATATAGGAAGTACCAGTGGCGTATCCACCATGTTTGTATCATATTACATACGCCACGTTACATAAACCATTTACCCAAACCAACCACCATGTAAATTGTTCATGTATAAATCAATTGTCAAGTGTTATTGTGTAAACCATATCAAAATGTTTATGTCTAATGTAAACCACCAAATGTGTATATCAATGTCAAATTGTTTATGTTTAATGTAGATCATGTAATGTGTACCCAAAATATATCATGTATGGTAAGTGAAATATATCAACTAAACCATATGTAAAATGCACAAAAACAAGGTATTGAAGTAAAACATGGTTTAAATCAAAGTTACGTTTTATGGAACAAATGCATGCTATACTGATACAAACATTTATGCGGTATTGTGAAAATGCATACATCCAAGCCTTGAGACTGTGGCGATAAACCCTTAAACAAATTAAAGGTTTATCTAAGTTATGTGTATCGAATTCGGTCATTCCTTTCATCCAAACCAACCTAGGATGTCCGGAACGGGAGTTGTCAATTCCTATGGTACCACTACCTACTAACGAATGGCGTAGCTAATGTTAATTGTCACACCCCCAAAATCCACCATGCGGAGTACCACCGCTTGGAGGCGTGACGTGACCAGGATCGAGCCACCAATCATATTGAACAACGTATTTAAGTAAATAAAACCAACCACAATACAATTGGTGACCAAAAGCCAGTTAACCAAGTTTTAAATAATACAGCGGAAGCATAATACGTGATGTCAAAATATAAGTTCATTGTCCATAAGTTTAAAGTCCAAAACGCAAGTTTAATAAGTTCATAAGGATTTAAATATCAAGCACGGAACATAACAGTCCGTACACCACAACGACTCCTTCCTCGTGCAAGCTCCAAGCATCTAGCGACCTGTAAGGCATGTAACAACGAGTCAACAACAAAGTTGAGTGAATTCACAGCTGATTGTTTAGTTATAGCATTCGCTTCGTAAATCATTTGTTCGTTTTGTAAATCATGTATCGTATAAATTCGTATCGCGGTCTTTCTAACATGTTTGCGAAGATTGGTGGGGGCTTCCCATGTGTGACTAGACCACGCGTATCGACTGCTACGAAAATGTAAGAGGTGCCCTAAGTTAATGTTTATCAGCATTGACCCTTTGCCCATAGTCCATTAGTACACGCCCGTCTGACTGGCACGGTGTGAGGTTTGTTAAACCTAATAGCGCTATTAACTAATGACCCTCTCGCCATAGGCCCCGGCGATTAAGTCGATAATTGAGGGACTTAAAGTGATAGAGTCGATGGTCTTATGATCGTGTACGTAGGCTTTACGTACGTGCCCTTCAATCCGAGGACAGTAGTAAGTAGTTTAATAGTAATGATAGTTCGAGTAGTCATTCAATCTCATTCCCAACCCACCGGGAATCCCATGCCTTGGAAAGAGTGTGAACTCACCTTGGTTGCTCGGTTTGATTTTCAAATATAGCTAATAGTCAAGGTCGGTCAATCACGCCCTTGTATAATTATCACTTAGTTTATTAGTGATTTCAAATAGAACACAAAGTCCCTACACGTATCTATCACATAACATGCATCACTTTAACGGTTCATGCCCATATAAGTTTCCCATCTATTCCCCACTCATAGACAAACATACAACATTGCACATAACACCTTTATTGACATATAACATGTTATATCATTCTCGGATAACCTACTCGACATCTAGATGCGCAAAATCGCTACTTATGTCGTTTCAGCTTTATTAATCGAAACTGGACTGTTTTCGAGCATTTTAATAAAATAGTTAACCTTTTCCAAAAATTCTCAAATTTTTACAAAAGGTTCTATATCTTACGAAGTTTGTCATGTAAAAGTATCAAAGTCCAGTTCGTTACCCATATTTTATAAAAAATCATTTTCTTGACTGCAATCTGATTTGTTACTTTCTGATTGCAGTTTACGGAAATATTCACTAAAAATTAACCGTAAGTCCGTTTGAAAAAAAATCCAGTTGGCGGGTCGTCCTGACAACGGTGTCCATCTACTGTAAAAATTCCATGAGTCGGTTTCACTCAGGTTTCAGGTTATGACTTCGAAAACAACACACTTTTTCTGCAGTAAAAATGCAGCTTGAGCTGCTGTCCAAAAATAGTCTTTTAAAAATAGTAAACGGTTTCGAAAAATTATGATTCCAGTGCCATTTGTTTAGTTATTCTAAAATATTCATTTTAGGCTTCAGAAAATCCGTTTTTCGATTTAAAATGATCCCGTTACAGCCTGTTGAAGTTGGCTGGAAATCCAACTCAGCAAGCTGTTTACATTGTAGAAGTGACTAAAAGTGCATAAATGAAGATCCTAACCATGGTTTATTGATGAACAAATGTCAATACTTCAATCATGCTTTAACCAACCCTAAATTATTCAGATTTCAACCTCACACAACCTTTTTACATAAAGTTTTTAGGCAGAAACTTAAGTTCACATTTTAGTGTTAAAGCTTTTGGGTGACATGAACATTCAAACAAGCATAACAAGAATCAAGGTGAAACAAGAGTGTGAAGAGACTTACTACTAGCACAAGGCTAGGGTAGTAATCTTAGTGTAAGGATGATGAAGAATGATGGTGAGAAAAGCTTGAACAAGACTTCCTTGAGAGCACTTCAACTTGCACCTCTATGGATCAATCTTGGAGCTTGGAATGGGGTTTGATAGTGAAGAAGGTGAATGTATGAGAGTGAGGGGGTGTGGTTTCGGTTATGTAGAACCGAAATGGGGGAGAGAGGGAGAGGTGGAGTGTGTATCTTGGGGAAATGATGGATATTTCTTGGAAAATAAAGAGCCACCCTACTCTAAGGTTATGATTGAAATCCTTTTGGCCAATCCACAATTAGGAAGATAATCACAAAATCAAGACAAAATATATTGAAATGATGGGGGCTGAATTCGGTTAGGGGGGGGTAAAATGTAAATTCTTGGTAATTAGTAGGTATTAAGTTAGAAGGTTAAGGGTGTTTACAAGTATAGTGGGTGTATGTCATGTTTACAAGGTGTATAGGGATTTTTATGACCGTAAATAATTTAAAATGATAAAATAATATTTCTGACAATATTTTCGTGTCTCGGGTATTGTCTGGTTGTTCGGTTTCGTATCGTTCCGTTAAAGCGTTTAATTGTCCCGTATAGCGTCTTTTGTGCATCTTTTTGTAACGAAATTAATTCCTAACACATAGGAAAATATACCGGACTATTTAGTAACTTTTCTGTATACTACTAGTATGCTAACACGCACATGTAATTATAACACGGTAATCGGAGAGCAGTTAAATAATTCAGCACAGTCATCAAGTGCTTTTATTATCATTAACAAACTGTACGGTTACATGTAAATTTGAGGGTTGTCACATTCTCCCCCTGTTAAGAAAATTTCGTCCCGAAATTTAGCACGTGGTTACTGAGAAGCTAGTTAAGTTGCGCTGGTTTCTTGGGTTTCCTGGGGTGTCACATCATCCCCCTGTTGATTTGGAATTTCGTCCCGAAATTCTGCAGTAGCTTCAGTCTCAGTAGTGGTTGCACTTTTCTTAAACAACTGGGGATACTTGAGTTTCATTTGGTCTTCTCGTTCCCAGCTATACTCTGGGCCACGACGGGAATTCCAACGAACTCGGACGAGAGGTATTCTGGTGTGCTTGAGGATCTTAACGTCTTGATCCGTAATCTCTACTGGTTCCTCGACGAACCGCAGCTGGTCGTCGATTGTGAGCTCTTTGAGAGGAACTATGAGGGTCTCATCTGACAGACACTTCTTCAGATTCGACACATGGAATACGTTGTGAACTCCACTGAGTTCTTCAGGTAGGTTCAGCCTGTAAGCGACTTTGCCAATTTTCTCAATGATCTCGAATGGTCCGACGTAACGCGGATTGAGCTTGCCTCGTTTGCCAAAACGAACTACACCTTTCCAAGGTGAGACTTTGAGTAGCACTCGATCCCCAACCTGGAACTCGAGTGGTTTTCTTCGTTTATCGGCATAGCTTTTCTGACGGTCACGAGCTGCCGCCATTTGTTGTCGTACCTGAGCAATCTTTTCTGTTGTATCTACTACGAGTTCTGGGCCAGTGATTTGACTGTCACCAACTTCTGCCCAACAGAGAGGTGATCGGCATTTACGTCCGTACAATGCCTCAAACGGAGCGGCCTGGATGCTGGTGTGGTAGCTGTTGTTATAAGAAAACTCCACTAACGGAAGATGCTTTTCCCAGCCATTGCCGAAGTCGATTATGCATGCTCTAAGCATGTCCTCAAGGGTTTGGATGGTGCGTTCAGATTGCCCATCTGTCTGTGGGTGATAAGCGGTGCTCATATCTAAACGTGAGCCAAAAGACTTATGCATAGCTTGCCACAGTTCAGAAGTAAAACGCGCGTCACGATCTGAAATGATGGAGGTTGGCACTCCGTGCCTTGATACTACTTCCTTTAGGTAGATGTCTGCTAGAGTAGAAAACTTATCCGTTTCCCTGATAGGTAGAAAATGTGCAGACTTGGTCAGTCAATCCACGATCACCCAAATAGTATCGTTTCCGCGCTGAGATCTGGGCAGGCCAGTAACGAAATCCATGGAAATTTGCTCCCATTTCCATTTAGGTATCTCTGGTTGTTGAAGTGGGCCTGATGGGTTCTGATATTCGACGTTGACCCTAGCACAAGTCAAGCATTTACCGACGTAGGTTGCTATGCTGGCTTTCATACTAGGCCACCAGTATGTAGTCTTTAGGTCATGGTACATCTTATCCGAACCAGGATGTACTGAATAACGAGACTTATTGTGACAACTCGAAATTTTGAACCTATTTTTGTGTAACGTTTATGAACATGACACGACTATATGAACTTGATTGACTAAGCGAATGCTTATTGAATGTTATGTGATATGTGTTTTAATGAATGTATACATGATATGTTATGTGATATGTGTGTATTAAATGTTAGTATAGTAAACGAGCCCAAACCGCACAACATGTATCAATCGCACAAAGCCATTGGGCCGTATTGTTTGTACTCGGACTATAGGGCAGCCCAAGTGGTGGGTTCGGCCCATCCTCCCTTAACCGATTAACACATGGGAGAGTTGTAACCATTCCCCACTTTTTATCAAATCACAACACACACAAAGAAACCCTAGCTCTTTTCTTCCTCACTCTCTCGAACTCGAAGGCAGCCGCACATCATCGAAACCCATAGTGTTTCGTATCAATCCTTGCTCCCATTCTATTCGGTTAGTATGTTGATTATTGTTTGATGATGTTTTGATATGCGTATTATATAGCCTTGCATGATTGATCTAGGGTTCGTGATTAACATGATTGATTATGTTCTTACTAATTGGTTATATGTTGTTGGTTGGGATTTTCGGTAAGAATGTTTGCTAATCGGCTACACGTTTACATGAACCGGGTGTGTGTTAATATAAATCCGAATAGATGCATGTAATCGGCTATGATATGAATCGGTTTGATTTGGATGATGGATTATTATTTTGGTTGATGGATTCGTATTGTTAACTTATTTTTGTGCTAGTAATTCAGGTTATGATGAAATAATCGGTTGCTTGTTCATGTGAATCATTGGATTATTGTTCATACCTTGATTAGGGTTCATAGGGATTATGTGTTAAGAGCTATGTTTTGATCGATCATGATAGAGATAGAAACTGTTGATGTTGTTGATTGATAATCATGATTATGGAAACTAGTGAAATTGGTCAAAAGGAATTCATTTAAAATTTGTAACCGATTGCTTGTTATACGGAATGCTTAATTGGACCACACAAGCCGGATCGCACAAGGCTTCTTGATCGTACAAGAAGTCCGTTCGCACACGGGGATTCTCTCGCACAAGCCGATCTGGTCGCACAAGAGGCCCTGATCGCACAAAGGGTCTTCAGTCGCACAAGGATGTGTGTTTGATTAGTTTTGGGCCGTAGGCTTGGGCTGGGTAATAAAACGGATCGCACAAATTGTCGATTAAGCCTTTGGGCCGAATAGCCCAATTTCGAACGCACAAGGCATCCGGGTCATACAAAGCTAACCGGATCGCACAATGCCACTTATGTTTAATTTTATTTGGGCCGATATGTTTTGGGCTACTCATGTTACTGGGCCGGACGCTATTAAACTTCATTGGGTGGACCGCACAAGAATGTTGGGCTTGTGCGAGTCCAAATCTTGCATACGTTATTGACTGTTGAACGTGTTAGTGTATGTTGCCATGATCAGTGTGTGTTCCTTATCTGCTAGCTTATGTGAAATATACATGCATTACTTGGACCAAACCTGACTTGTGTGATAACCCTGTTAGGACGTGGTTGACCACTGTTAGTTCAAGAACTCTTTCCTTTGTGTATCTGCCGAGCAACCCAAGGTGAGTTCACACAGCCAAGGCATGGGGTTCCCAGGGTGGGAATGGGATTGGATGATTATTTTGTGCGTACTTAGTTAATGGAACCTAATGATATAGTCCTCAGGGTGAGGATGGTAATGATAAGATACGGCTAGACTAGTATACCTACTTGAACTGATCTTCGCACACACGCCAAGGGTTGGCTGCGATAATATGACTAATCATTCGCACACATGCCTCGGGGAGGCTGCGAACTATAGAGAATAAATCTTTGCAAGTAATGCCAGGGTGGCCGCGATACAAATATACATAGTCTAGGATATTTGGGAGTATTAACCCAAATCTTCGCATACATGCCGAAAGGGCCCGCGATGGAAACCAATACTATACATGAACAATGAACGAACATAATACGACTCATACAATTACTATTACTGAACTTACTTTCTGTGAACTCGCTCAACTAGTTGTTGACTCTCTGCTGCATGCCTTGCAGGACCTTAGGTACTTAAGGAGCTTGCACAAGGAGAAGCAGGTCGTTGTGGGAATTGGATCGTGAACAAACACTTATTACTTTTCATACGTTAATACTTATGTTGGGTTTTCCACGTTAATGCTTCCGCTGCATCTACTTATGTTGGTTTTAATAAACACCTTTCGTATTGATGGATAACTTTTACTATTTAATTACATGTTCAATATGATTGGTGGCTGGATCCTGGTCATGTCACGCCTTCAAGCGGTGGTACTCCGCGTGTGGGATTTTGGGGGTGTGACAGATTGGTATCAGAGCCATTGGTTATAGAGAACTTGGTTTTAATATGGGGAAAATGTTTTTATTAAAACCAGACTACAACCAGAACAGTGCTCTCAACGATCCACAACGACGCTTCGCTCCACGTGCAAGACTCGACATCCTAGGTAATAAGGTTTATGTTTATTACTTGCTTGCTAGAAACGTATAGAACTTTGCTCGTAGTACACTTAGATACACATGACCCTATTACATGAGAATACCTACGTGCTTACACTTTTCTGTCATCGCCCTACTCGCGAACCATTCTTACTTACACTACCTTTACTATAAAGATCATGTCCGGACGTGTGAACATGACTCAATCCCAGTTGACGGCTCTCATTAACGAACAAGTTGCTGCGGCGCTTGCGGCCGCACAAGCAGGAGGTATAACCTGCTATTCCAAACCTGTCCTAGGATGTTAGATCCTACTCTCGTGACCCAACTCTCGCGCTTAACCTTGACCTATCTTTCTCGCGCAACGGGTCAGAACGCATAGCAACCTGTCTGCACATTCAAGAACTTCAGGGACTGTCGTCCAAGCACATTCAGTGGCACAGAAGGAGCAGTGGGACTACTCCATTGGTTTGGGAAGCTCGAGTCGGTATTCAAGATGTGTGAATGCCCTGAGGCTCGCAGGGTCAAGTACGCCACTGGCACATTGGAAGGGATTGCACTAACTTGGTGGAACGCCCAAGTTCAGATTTTAGGGTTGGCAGCTGCTAACGCCACCCCTTGGAATGATTTTAAGGAACTCATTAAAAAGGGAATACTGCCCGCGTGATGACATCCACAAGTTGGACGTGGAGCTTTACCATTTGAAATGACGGGGTCAGAGATTGAAGCTTATACGAAACGGTCGAACGGACTGGCCATCTTGTGTCCAACCATGGTGGACCCTCCAAGCAAGCGTATCGAATTGTACCTCAAGGGTCTAGCCTCAGAGGTTCAGAGCCATGCTGCATCGGCTAACCTCGACGATAACCAAGACATTCAGCGTCTTGCTCATCACCTCGCGGATCAAGCAGCGGAACAGAACAGGCTGCCTAGTTGTATCAGCGCTATTACTACCGCTATCACTTCTGCTACTCCCGCTACTACTAGTGACAACAAGCGGAAATGGGATGGGTATTCCAGCAAGGGTTCCGCTTCCGTTCAGTCTCAAGCACAGCAGCAGCGCAAGAATAGTAATCACCAGAGCCGAGTCAGCCAACTTCTGGTGGATTGGGGCAGGGTGGATATCGGGGAATTCGCCCAATGTGTAACTAATGCAACAGACACCACGGTGGTTAGTGCAACGAGGGACGTTGCCAGAGGTGTCTCAAGATGGTCATGAAGCTAAGGATTGTCGAAACTCACGTCCTGTAAGTCAGGAACAACGACAACAACAGCCTCAAGCCCCACAGGCTCAGCGGCAGCAGCAAAGTTTTAGAGAATGTTTTCAGTATGGTACGAAGGATCACTATGAGAGACACTATCCACAATTGAACTGGAACTAGAATCAGAACCACGACCATGGAAGCAGGAACGACAATGGGGTTAGCAACGGGGGAAACAATGGAAACAATGACGCCCATGGCCGTGTGTTCGGGATGGGTCAGGGTGATGCAAGGGATGATCTTAATGTAATAATGGGTAAGTTTCTTCTTATCGACCTCTATGTTACTATATTGTTTAATTCAGGTGTGAATACCAATTATATGCCTTTGAAGTTAGTCGAATGTTAAAACGTACACCAACTCCCTTGAACACCCAACGTGTCGTAGTGTTAGTTAATGGTAAAGGTCTAGAAGCTGTACTTAGTTCAGGGTTGTAATCTTATCCTCGCTGGTCAGACGTTCCCTACCGACCTCATTCCTATAGTTCTTGACAGCACCTATAGCTCACGCACCGTATCACTTAGCTCCAACTGAACTGGAAGAACTGTCAAAGAAGCTACAAGAGCTCTTGGAAAAGGACTACATTCGTCCAAGCTCTTCGCCTTGGGGAGCTCCAGTACTTTTCGTGAGAAAGAAGGATGGCACTTTCAGGATGTGCATCGACTACCGTGAACTGAACAAGGTAACGGTGAAGAACCGCTATCCTCTTCCACGCATAGACGACTTATTCGACCAGTTGCAAGGGTCGTGTTACTACTCCAAGATAGACTTGAGGTCTGGTTATCATCAGCTGAGAGTCCGGGATGAGGACGTCTCCAAGACCGCATTCAGAACTCGTTATGGCCACTACGAGTTTCTTGTCATGCCGTTCGGGTTAACGAACGCACCTGCCGTATTTATGGACCTTATGAACAGGGTGTGCAAACCCTATCTTGACAAGTTCGTCATTGTCTTCATCAACGACATTCTGATCTACTCCAAGAGTCAGGAGGAGCACGAGCAGCATCTGCGCCTTATTCTGGAACTCCTACGGAAGGAACAGCTGTACGCTAATTTTTGAAATGCGACTTCTGGCTTCGTGAAGTCCACTTCTTAGGCCACGTAGTGAACAAAGATGGGATCCATGTCGATCCATCCAAGGTAGACTCGATCAGAAACTGGCCTGCACCACGTACGCCAACGGAAATACGCCAATTCTTGGGTTTGGCGGGTTACTATAGACGGTTTATCAAGGATTTCTCAAAGATTGCTCAGCCGCTTACACTACTGACACAGAAGGGTGTCACCTACCGTTGGGGCAACACGCAGGAAACTGCTTTTCAGCACTTAAAGGATAGACTTTGCAGTGCACCTGTCCTCTCATTGCCAGAGGGCACGGACGATTTTGTGGTCTATTGTGATGCATCCATCCAGGGTCTAGGATGTGTATTGATACAGCGGGATAAGGTTATTGCTTACGCTTCACGTCAACTCAAGGTTCACGAACGAAACTACATGACGCACGATTTAGAGCTGGGAGCTGTTGTTTTCGCGCTCAAGATATGGCGACACTACCTGTACGATACCAAGTGCACGATTTACACCGATCACAGGAGTCTCGAGCATATCTTCAGGCAAAAGGATTTGAACATGCGTCAACGAAGATGGGTTGAACTTCTGAACGATTACGAATGCGCCATCAAGTACCATCCAGGCAAGGCCAATGTTGTGGCTGATGCCCTCAGTCGAAAGGACACTTTACCTAGACGCGTACGAGCCTTGCAACTCACTATACAGTCCAGTCTTCCAGCACAGATACGAAATGCTCAGGCAGAAGCATTGAAACCAGAAAACGTCAGGGCTGAAGCCCTACGCGGATCAAGGCAACGATTAGAACAGAAGGCAGACGACGCCTACTATGTAACGGGACGTATTTGGGTCCCACTTTATGGCGGTCTACGCGAACTTGTGATGGACGAAGCGCACAAGTCTCGCTACTCGGTACATCCAGGGTCGGATAAAATGTACCACAACATCAGAACTACATACTGGTGGCCTAGCATGAAGGCCCACATCGCTACCTATGTCAGCAAGTGCTTGACCTGTGCGAGAGTCAAGGTGGAATTCCAGAAACCAGCGGGCCTACTTCAACAACCTACGATACAGCAATGGAAATGGGAAGAAATTCCATGGATTTCGTTACAGGCCTACCTAGATCCCAGCGTGGGAATGATACCATATGGGTGATCGTGGATCGACTCACAAAGTCTGCACACTTCCTGGCTATAAAGGAAACGGATAAGTTCTCCACTCTCGCAGACGTCTACCTTAAAGAAGTTGTTTCGAGGCACGGGGTGCCCACCTCCATCATTTCGGATCGGGATGCACGATTCACATCGGAACTATGGCAAGCAATGCACAAATCTTTCGGCTCACGGTTAGACATGAGCACAGCATATCATCCTCAGACGGATGGGCAGTCTGAGCGAACGATCCAAACTCTTGAAGACATGCTTCGGGCATGTGTTATTGACTTCGGCAACGGCTGGGAAAAGCACCTCCCTTTGGTGGAGTTCTCGTACAATAACAGTTATCACACCAGCATACAAGCCGCTCCATTCGAGGCATTGTACGGACGAAAATGCCGGTCACCTCTCTGTTGGGCAGAGGTGGGGTAATAGTCAGATCACGGGTCCAGAGATCGTAGTGGACGCCACAGAAAAGATTGCACAAATACGACAACGCATGGCGGCAGCACGCGACCGTCAGAAAGCATACGCGGATAAGCGTAGGAAACCGTTGGAATTTCAGGTCGGGGACCGGGTTTTACTCAAAGTCTCACCCTGGAAGGGTGTGGTTCGTTTTGGCAAACGGGGCAAACTCAATCCGCGGTATGTCGGACCGTTCGAGATCACTGAGAAAATAGGCAAGGTAGCCTACAAGCTAAACCTACCAGCTGAACTCGGTGCAGTTCACAATGTATTCCACGTGTCGAATCTGAAGAAGTGCCTGTCAGATGAGACCCTCATAGTTCCTTTCAAGGAACTCACCATCGACGAGCGGTTGCAGTTCGTCGAAGAGCCAGTTTAAATCACGGACCGGGATGTGAAGGTCCTCAAACACAAGAGAATCTCTCTTGTCCGAGTTCGTTGGAACTCCAAACGTGGCCCAGAGTACACCTGGGAACGCGAAGACCAGATGACAGAAAAGTACCCCCAGTTATTCGGAACCAATGCAACCACTACTGAGGCTGAAGCTACTACTGCGGAATTTCGGGACGAAATTCCAGATCAACGGGGGGAGGATGTGACACCCCAGGAAAACCAGTAAACGAAACCAGTGAACGATATAACTTACCTAGCTTCCTCAGTGAGTGCATACCAAATTTCGGGACGAAATTTCTTTTTAGTTGGGGATAATGTGACAACTCGAAATTTTGAACCTATTTTTGTGTAACGTTTATGAACATGACACGACTATATGAACTTGATTGACTAAGCAAATGCTTATTGAATGTTATGTGATATGTGTTTTAATGAATGTATACATGATATGTTATGTGATATGTGTGTATTAAATGTTAGTATAGTAAACGAGCCCAAACCGCACAACATGTATCAATCGCACAAAGCCATTGGGCCGTATTGTTTGTACTCGGACTATAGGGCAGCCCAAGTGGTGGGTTCGGCCCATCCTCCCTTAACCGATTAACACATGGGAGAGTTATAACCATTCCCCACTTTTTATCAAATCACAACACACACAAAGAAACCCTAGCTCTTTTCTTCCTCACTCTCTCGAACTCAAAGGCAGCCGCACATCATCGAAACCCATAGTGTTTCGGATCAATCCTTGCTCCCATTCTATTCGGTTAGTATGTTGATTATTGTTTGATGATGTTTTGATATGCATATTATATAGCCTTGCATGATTGATCTAGGGTTCGTGATTAACATGATTGATTATGTTCTTACTAATTGGTTATATGTTGTTGGTTGGGATTTTCGGTAAGAATGTTTGCTAATCGGCTACACGTTTACATGAACCGGGTGTGTGTTAATATAAATCCGAATAGATGCATGTAATCGGCTATGATATGAATCGGTTTGATTTGGATGATGGATTATTATTTTGGTTGATGGATTCGTATTGTTAACTTATTTTTGTGCTAGTAATTCAGGTTATGATGAAATAATCGGTTGCTTGTTCATGTGAATCATTGGATTATTGTTCATACCTTGATTAGGGTTCATAGGGATTATGTGTTAAGAGCTATGTTTTGATCGATCATGATAGAGATAGAAACTGTTGATGTTGTTGATTGATAATCATGATTATGGAAACTAGTGAAATTGGTCAAAAGGAATTCATTTAAAATTTGTAACCGATTGCTTGTTATACGGAATGCTTAATTGGACCACACAAGCCGGATCGCACAAGGCTTCTTGATCGTACAAGAAGTCCGTTCGCACACGGGGATTCTCTCGCACAAGCCGATCTGGTCGCACAAGAGGCCCTGATCGCACAAAGGGTCTTCAGTCGCACAAGGATGTGTGTTTGATTAGTTTTGGGCCGTAGGCTTGGGCTGGGTAATAAAACGGATCGCACAAATTGTCGATTAAGCCTTTGGGCCGAATAGCCCAATTTCGAACGCACAAGGCATCCGGGTCATACAAAGCTAACCGGATCGCACAATGCCACTTATGTTTAATTTTATTTGGGCCGATATGTTTTGGGCTACTCATGTTACTGGGCCGGACGCTATTAAACTTCATTGGGTGGACCGCACAAGAATGTTGGGCTTGTGCGAGTCCAAATCTTGCATACGTTATTGACTGTTGAACGTGTTAGTGTATGTTGCCATGATCAGTGTGTGTTCCTTATCTGCTAGCTTATGTGAAATATACATGCATTACTTGGACCAAACCTGACTTGTGTGATAACCCTGTTAGGACGTGGTTGACCACTGTTAGTTCAAGAACTCTTTCCTTTGTGTATCTGCCGAGCAACCCAAGGTGAGTTCACACAGCCAAGGCATGGGGTTCCCAGGGTGGGAATGGGATTGGATGATTATTTTGTGCGTACTTAGTTAATGGAACCTAATGATATAGTCCTCAGGGTGAGGATGGTAATGATAAGATACGGCTAGACTAGTATACCTACTTGAACTGATCTTCGCACACACGCCAAGGGTTGGCTGCGATAATATGACTAATCATTCGCACACATGCCTCGGGGAGGCTGCGAACTATAGAGAATAAATCTTCGCAAGTAATGCCAGGGTGGCCGCGATACAAATATACATAGTCTAGGATATTTGGGAGTATTAACCCAAATCTTCGCATACATGCCGAAAGGGCCCGCGATGGAAACCAATACTATACATGAACAATGAACGAACATAATACGACTCATACAATTACTATTACTGAACTTACTTTCTGTGAACTCGCTCAACTAGTTGTTGACTCTCTGCTGCATGCCTTGCAGGACCTTAGGTACTTAAGGAGCTTGCACAAGGAGAAGCAGGTCGTTGTGGGAATTGGATCGTGAACAAACACTTATTACTTTTCATACGTTAATACTTATGTTGGGTTTTCCACGTTAATGCTTCCGCTACATCTACTTATGTTGGTTTTAATAAACACCTTTCGTATTGATGGATAACTTTTACTATTTAATTACATGTTCAATATAATTGGTGGCTGGATCCTGGTCATGTCACGCCTTCAAGCGGTGGTACTCCGCGTGTGGGATTTTGGGGGTGTGACAGATTGGTATCAGAGCCATTGGTTATAGAGAACTTGGTTTTAATATGGGGAAAATGTTTTTATTAAAACCAGACTATAACCAGAACAGTGCTCTCAACGATCCACAACGACGCTTCGCTCCACGTGCAAGACTTGACATCCTAGGTAATAAGGTTTATGTTTATTACCTGCTTGCTAGAAACGTATAGAACTTTGCTCGTAGTACACTTAGATACACATGACCCTATTACATGAGAATACCTACGTGCTTACACTTTTCTGTCATCGCCCTACTCGCGAACCATTCTTACTTACACTACCTTTACTATAAAGATCATGTCCGGACGTGTGAACATGACTCAAGCCCAGTTGACGGCTCTCATTAACGAACAAGTTGCTGCGGCGCTTGCGGCCGCACAAGAAGGAGGTATAACCTGCTATTCCAAACCTGTCCTAGGATGTTAGATCCTACTCTCGTGACCTAACTCTCGCGCTTAACCTTGACCTATCTTTCTCGCGCAACGGGTCAGAACGCATAGCAACCTGTCTGCACATTCAAGAACTTCAGGGACTGTCGTCCAAGCACATTCAGTGGCACAGAAGGAGCAGTGGGACTACTCCATTGGTTTGGGAAACTCGAGTCGGTATTCAAGATGTGTGAATGCCCTGAGGCTCGCAGGGTCAAGTACGCCACTGGCACATTGGAAGGGATTGCACTAACTTGGTGGAACGCCCAAGTTCAGATTTTAGGGTTGGCAGCTGTTAACGCCACCCCTTGGAATGATTTTAAGGAACTCATTAAAAAGGGAATACTGCCCGCGTGATGACATCCACAAGTTGGACGTGGAGCTTTACCATTTGAAATGACGGGGTCAGAGATTGAAGCTTATACGAAACGGTCGAACGGACTGGCCATCTTGTGTCCAACCATGGTGGACCCTCCAAGCAAGCGTATCGAATTGTACCTCAAGGGTCTAGCCTCAGAGGTTCAGAGCCATGCTGCATCGGCTAACCTCGACGATAACCAAGACATTCAGTGTCTTGCTCATCACCTCGCGGATCAAGCAGCGGAACAGAACAGGCTGCCTAGTTGTATCAGCGCTATTACTACCGCTATCACTTCTGCTACTCCTGCTACTACTAGTGACAACAAGCGGAAATGGGATGGGTATTCCAGCAAGGGTTCCGCTACCGTTCAGTCTCAAGCACAGCAGCAGCGCAAGAATAGTAATCACCAGAGCCGAGTCAACCAACTTCTGGTGGATTGGGGCAGGGTGGATATCGGGGAATTCGCCCAATGTGTAACTAATGCAACAGACACCACGGTGGTTAGTGCAACGAGGGACGTTGCCAGAGGTGTCTCAAGATGGTCATGAAGCTAAGGATTGTCGAAACTCACGTCCTGTAAGTCAGGAACAACGACAACAACAGCCTCAAGCCCCACAGGCTCAGCGGCAGCAGCAAAGTTTTAGAGAATGTTTTCAGTATGGTACGAAGGATCACTATGAGAGACACTATCCACAATTGAACTGGAACCAGAATCAGAACCACGACCATGGAAGCAGGAACGACAATGGGTTAGCAACGGGGGAAACAATGGAAACAATGACGCCCGTGGCCGTGTGTTCGGGATGGGTCAGGGTGATGCAAGGGACGATCTTAACGTAATAATGGGTAAGTTTCTTCTTGTCGACCTCTATGTTACTATATTGTTTAATTCAGGTGTGAATACCAATTATATGTCTTTGAAGTTAGTCGAATGTTAAAACGTACACCAACTCCCTTGAACACCCAACGTGTCGTAGTGTTAGTTAATGGTAAAGGTCTAGATGTGACAACTCGAGCTTCCGACTTTCACTTTCGCATTTATTGCACGTTTATTGTTTGTTTAATCGTTTATTTGCACAAGTAGTTTGTTGTGAAACTGTATGCGTTCGACACAATAAAGTGTATTGTAGTTGTGCATGGTTATGTGTTACTTGTGAAAGATGTGACAAATACTTGAATGTGGTGATGAAACTGTAATAGATAATACTTAAGGGTGTTAGGTGCTTATAGTGAAACTCTAATCATTCTTAACCCTAATTCCATTCACAAATCAACACACAAGAATCAAATCACGTACTCTCACATTCTCTAATCCTCTCCACAACCATCTTTTCATCATTCTTGGCTTCTCAAGCTCTTTTGCATCAAGTTTGATTGCCAATCCCTCTAGAAGCAATTCAAGGTAATTGTGTATGATTGTTTGTTGTTATTATTTCTTGATTATGTGATTCATGTTAAAACCCTAGTTCATTATATGATATTCTGTGTTTAATCGACTTTGATGATTGAGTAATGAATATGATTAGTTGTATACTGATAAGATTGTTCACGTAATGATTGTTGTTAATCATCGATGTATTGTTTATGGATTCTGCAATGTGTACGACTGAATTAGGGTTCTTAATCGTATAGAAATAAAATGTAACTGATGTTTATGAGAACGATGCTCTGCTCGGTGATTGATGTTACTTGTGGCCCGACCTTTGATTGTCAAATAGTCTGAGTTTGTGAAATATGAAATCTAGTCCGAGGTTATAAATGAAAACTCATGGCCCGACCTTTAAGACTAAGTGAGGTCCGAACTCTTTATCATATCAAAACAGTCCGAGCTTTGTTGTTAAAAATCTGTTAAGATGTGAAGGTTACTTTGCTAAGCCACGAACACTGTTAAATATGATATGTTAAATGTGATTGACTCCGTATGATAACCACGTTGCGTGAATTAACTGTAATACTGTCCTGATTAACTCTGATGCGCATGTGAACTATGCAAAGTGTATTAATCCAGCTATGCGCGGATATTATTGTTAGATTAATTTGAGAAAGCCTTGATGAGAAACAGAGATCGTACTAATGTGATTAACTGACGTATGATGCATGATATCGATTGTCGAACATACTCTGTGGTATTAATTGCATATGAAACATTACGAACATGAACTGATCAAGTATACATGCTTACTATAGGATTTCATTGAATAATTGCTAGCACATAATTAAGCACACCGAGCAAACCAAGGTGAGTTCACACTCTTACTAAGGCATGGGATTCCCAGGGCACGGGAATTGGGATTGAAGGATTGTGATTGAATAGAACTGTACTTACACTATTACTAGACTACCATACCATCGTCCTCGGTTGTGCAGGACACGTACGTGCAATCTACGTACACATATATCTATTACTATCCTCGGTTGTGAAGGATACTTATACATATTACTATCCTCGGTTGTGAAGGATACTTATACATATTACTATCCTCGGTTGTGAAGGATACTTATACATATTACTATCCTCGGTTGTGAAGGATACTTATACATATTACTATCCTCGGTTGTGAAGGATACTTATACTAAATTACTATCCTCGGATGTGAAGGATACTCACGTAAGACCTACGTGAACTTATACTTACTACTGTTCTCGGATTGTGAAGAACACATATGGTTACGAATAGTCTAGTGGATATACAACATGGGAAGCCCCCACCAATAGAACGTACTAACGGCCCAGTAGAGCCACAAGTTACAAACGAAACTACCATTACGCATTTACTTTCTGTGAACTCGCTCAACTAGTTGTTGATCCTCTGTTACATGCCTTGCAGGTCGTTAGATTCATGGAGTTTGCACAGGGAGGAGCTGGTCGTTGTGGGCTTGAATCGTGATTGTTCCTTTAAACGCTTATAACATTTGATACTATATTACGATGGGTTTTGATTATACGCTTCCGCTAAACAACGATAACTTACTTATGTTTTGGAACACCATTCATATGGATTTGGTTTGGTTTAATGGCAATTACTTTTATTATATATATTGTTCTATATGATTGGTGGCTTGATCCTGGTCAGTCACGCTCCCAAGCGGTGATACTCCGCAGGTGGATTTTGGGGGTGTGACAGATTGGTATCAGAGCCATTGGTTATAGAGAACTTGGTTTTAATATGGGAAAACGTTTTTATTAAAACCAGACTATAACCAGAACAGTGCTCTCAACGATCCACAACGACGCTTCGCTCCACGTGCAAGACTCGACATACTAGGTAATAAGGTTTATGTTTATTGCCTACATGCTAGAATTGCATAGAACTTTGCTCGTAGTATGCTTAGATTACATTGCTCATTACTTGTTATTGCTTGAGAACACCTATGTGCTTACACTCTTCTGTCATCGTACTACTCGCGAACCATTCTCACTTACGTTACATTTGCTATAAAGGTCATGGCCGGATATATCAACATGACTCAAGCCTAGTTGACGGCTCTCATTAACGAACGAATTGCTGCGGCACTTGCAGCCATACAAGCAGGAGGTAAACCCTGCAGTCGTAACTAGGGTCTTTAGATCCTACACTCCTAAACCAACTTTTGTGTTTAACCTTGTCCTATTCTTATACACGATAGGTCAACACGCTCAGTCACCTGTTTACACCTTCAAAAATCTCAAGGATTGCCAACCTAGTACCTTCAGTGGAACTGAGGGGGTTGAAGGCCTCCTCCATTGGTTCGAGAGACTCGAAACTGACTTCGAGGTGCATGATTGCCCTGAGTCACGTAGGGTAAAGTTTGCTGCTGGAACACTCGAAGGTGCTGCATTTACCTGGTGGAAAGCACAGGTTCAGATGTTAGGGCTGGCAGCTGCTAATGCCACCCCCTGGAACGAGTTCAAGGACTTAATTAAGGAAGAGTTTTGCAGTCGAGAGGACATCCACAAACTAGAGGTAGAGTTCCTCAACCTACAGATGGTGGGGTCTGAAATTGAAGTTTATACGAGGAGATCGAATGAATTAGCCACATTTTGTCCTACTATGGTAGACCCTCCCACCAAACGTATCGAGCTGTATCTCAAGGGTCTGGTGCCAGAAATTCAGAGTCATGTGACTGCAGCTAACCTTGGCACTATCCAGCAAGTCACTCGTCTTGCTCATCGTCTCACAGATCAGGCAGTGGATCAGAACAAGCTGCCAAAACGCATCAGTACTACCACTACTGCTGCCACTACTTCTGCTACTCCCAGGGACAACAAAAGAAAATGGGATGGGGATTCCAGCAAGGGATCAACTCTAGTTCAGTCACAGGTTCAGCAGCAAAAGACTGACCGTTATCAGAGTCCCAGTCAGCACTCTTCAGGCAACCAGGGGCAGGGTGGATATCGGGGAATTCATCCACTATGTAACAGGTGCAACAGACACCATAGTGGATGGTGTCGCAAGGAACAATGTCAGAGATGTCTCAAGATTGGTCATGAAGCAAAGGATTGTCGAAACTCACGTCCTGTAACCCAAGAACAACAACGACCGCCTCAACCTTCACAGAACCAGCAACTGCAACTACCAGCTCCACAGAACACACAGCAGCAGCCACAGCGTGGGAACGGGGGATGTTTCCAGTGTGGGGCTGTCACACCCCCAAAATCCACCCGCGGAGTACCACCGCTTGGGAGCGTGACTGACCAGGATCAAGCCATCAATCATATCAAACACAGCATTTAATATAAAAGCAATTAATGTAAATCATCATGACATGACTGATGTTCAAAACGAAATACTGTTTTAAGTAGCGGAAGCAATGTAAAGTAAACCCAAATAAAGTTATAAGTTCAATAATGTTCATGATCCATCTGCCACAACGACCTGCTCCTCCCTGTGCAAGCTCCATAAAGTACCTAAGGTCCTGCAAGGCATGCAGCAAGTAATCAACAAACTAGTTGAGCGAGTTCACAGAAAGTAAGTTCATAACATAATGCGTAAGTATAGCTAGTGGGGGCTTCCCATACTAGTGTGTACTAAAGGTGGGGGGCTTCCCATGTATATCCTGGCTAATGAGGGCTTCTCATTAACGGTACTTACTAGACTAACTTCCGACCATGTGTTCTTCTTTACCGAGAACAGGAAAACGTACAGGGTCACGTAGGCTTTACGTGACGTGCCCTTCCCCGAGGACAGTGGTATGCGTGGGGGCTACGTAGGCTTTACGCAGCGTGGCCTTCCGACCTGGAAGCCAGCAGATGGTATTGGGTTACGTAGGCTTTACGTAACGTGTCCTCCCGACCCGGGAGACATATGGCAAGTATACTGGGTTACGTAGGCTTTACCCTCATTAGCACGTATATGGTAATCACGTATAGTCATGACAAACATGTACACACGTAAACAGATAAGACATAGCATGTGAGGATCCAATAGTTCTAAGTCCAATCATACCCGGCCCAAAGACATAAGCAGCCCAATAACAAAAACAGTCCAGTTTCTCAATCGGCCCAAATAGCAAACACATACAAGTCCATTAATAAACAGTTCACAATTCAAATCGTTGGGCTCAATAGATTGGGCCCGTGACAGTGAAGGCCCAAGACAGTGAATGTGCAACGGTGGTCTCGACTCGCAACGGGGTTTCGAGTCGCAACGAGGATCTCGAGTCGTAACGGGGGTCTCGAGTCGCAATGACGGGTTACGAGTCGCAATGAGCGGTCTCGGTTCATCATGGTCTGGTTACGAGTCGTAATCTGACTCGCAACCGTGGTTGCGATTCGTGCGGTTTGGTCTCGAGTGGGGTCCCGACTCGCAACAAGCGATGCCGAGTCGCAACCGTGTGTGTGTAACCGGTTTCCATAAATCCTGCATTGACTTATCCGTGATTTCAGCTAACAGTTAGGCAGTTTCGGAAATCAGATCAAACAAGGATTATTCATCATTCAATCATATTCATAATGTTTTCAAATCATCATTTAGCAAATTCATAACCGTATCAAATCAATAATCGGATTATCAACCAACACTAAACCGAATCTTAATCATAACACCATCCTAGCATGCACCCTAATTCGCATGTACAAACAGAATCATCTCAGCCGATTACGAACATCAATTCGGACCAATTAACAAATCATTCATGCAACCTATTTCGTATGAAAACATGATCATCATTCACAGAAACCGATTAACAAGAACACAATCAAATAATTCATACCAACCGAATACTAAATCATACAATCCGATTTATCATGGCATCACCTAAGCATAAAACACCAAATCATAGATAATATACTAACCGATTACAAGTAATGAGATGTGATCCGAACAAGAGGGTGATCGGATGGCCTTGTGCCGTCGGTTCCTAAACAAGCCGAGAGAGAGAGAGCAAAGCTTCTAGGGTTTGTGTGTGTTTGTGATTTGCAAAAGTGGTAAAACAAAACCCCTAACTCGGTTTTGTGTTGCGAGTGGGGAGTGGGCCGAGCCCACTCGGTTGTCTAATGGTCCGCGTGCACAAGGAGTGGCCCAAAGGGCTTTGTGTGGCCGGTTTGTGTAGTTTGGGCTCGTGCAACGCTTAATCATACATACACACATAACACACGTAACAAATATTCGTTTAAAATCATATAATCCAGTTCTCATAAGCACGTAACGTTACATCAAAGCAAGTCTAAAGTTCGAGTTGTCACATTATCCCCAACTAACTGGAAATTTCGTCCCGAAATTTGGTATGCACTCACTGAGGAAGCTAGGTAAACTGTACCGTTCACTGATTTTCCTGGGGTGTCACATCCTCCCCCCGTTGATCTGGAATTTCGTCCCGAAATTCCGAAGTAGTAGCTTCAGCCTCAGTAGTGGTTGCCTTGTTCCCGAATAACTGGGGGTACTTTTCTGTCATCCTGTCTTCGCGTTCCCAGGTGTACTCTGGGCCACGTTTGGAGTTCCAACGAACTCGTACAAGAGGGATTCTCTTGTGTTTGAGGACCTTCACATCCCGGTCCGTGATTTCAACTGGTTCCTCGACGAACTGCAACCGCTCGTCGATAGTGAGTTCCTTAAAAGGAATGATGAGATTTTCATCTGATAGGCACTTCTTTAAGTTCGATACATGAAAGACATTGTGAACTGCCCCGAGTTCAGCTGGTAGTTTCAACTTGTAGGCTACTTTGCCAATCTTTTCTATGATTTCAAATGGTCCGACGTATCGCGGATTTAGTTTGCCCCTTTTGCCAAAACGAACCACACCCTTCCAGGGTGAGACTTTCAATAAAACCCGGTCCCCGACCTCAAATTCCAATGGCTTTCTACGCTTATCCGCGTAGGCTTTCTGACGGTCGCGTGCTGCCGCCATGCGTTGTCGTATTTGTGCAATCTTTTCTGTGGCGTCCACAACAATCTCTGGACCCGTGATCTGACTATCTCCCACCTCTGCCCAACAGAGAGGTGACCGGCATTTACGCCCGTACAATGCCTCGAATGGAGCGGCTTGAATGCTGGTGTGATAACTGTTATTGTAAGAAAACTCCACCAAAGGGAGATGCTTTTCCCAGCCGTTGCCGAAATCGATGACGCATGCCCGAAGCATGTCTTCAAGTGTTTGAATCGTACGCTCAGACTGCCCATCCGTCTGAGGATGATAAGCTGTGCTCATGTCTAACCTTGAGCCGAAAGATTTATGCATTGCTTGCCAAAGTTCTGACGTGAATCGTGCATCGCGATCCGAAATGATAGATGTGGGCACCCCGTGCCTCGAGACAACTTCTTTAAGATATACGTCTGCGAGAGTGGAGAACTTATCCGTTTCCTTAATCGGCAGGAAGTGTGCAGACTTGGTGAGTCGATCAACTATGACCCATATTGTATCGTTCCCACGCTGGGATCTAGGTAGGCCTGTAACAAAATCCATGGAAATTTCTTCCCATTTCCATTGAGGTATCTTAGGCTGCTGAAGTAGGCCAGCTGGTTTCTGATATTCGACCTTGACTCTCGCACAGGTCAAGCATTTTCCAACATACGTAGCAATGTGGGCCTTCATGCTAGGCCACCAATAAGTAGTGCTGATGTCGTGGTACATTTTATCCGACCCTGGATGTACCGAGTAGCGAGACTTGTGAGCTTCATCCATTACAAGTTCGCGTAAACCGCCATAAAGAGGGACCCAAATCCGGCCCGTTACATAGTAGGCGCCATCTGCCTTCTGTTCCATTTGCTGTCGTGAGCCGCGTAAGGCTTCCGCCTTGACGTTTTCGGGCTTCAGTGCTTCTGTTTGAGCAGCTCGTATCTGTGCAGGAAGGCTAGACTGAATCGTAAGTTGTAGCGCTCGCACGCGCCGTGGTAAAGTGTCCTTTCGACTAAGGGCGTCAGCCACAACATTGGCTTTGCCTGGATGATACTTGATAGCGCATTCGTAGTCATTAAGTAACTCGACCCATCGTCGTTGACGCATATTCAAATCCTTCTGCTTAAGGATATGCTCGAGACTCCTGTGATCGGTGTAAATCGTGCACCTGGTACCGTACAGGTAGTGTCGCCATATCTTAAGCGCAAAAACAACAGCTCCCAGCTCTAAATCGTGCGTCGTGTAGTTGCGTTCATGAACCTTGAGTTGACGAGAAGCGTAAGCGATAACCTTGTCGCGCTGCATTAACACACATCCCAGTCCCCGAATGGATGCATCACAATAAACCACGAAGTCATCCGTGCCCTCTGGCAATGAGAGGATAGGTGCACTACAAAGTCTATCCTTTAGGTGCTGAAAAGCAGTCTCCTGGGGCTCTCCCCAGCGATAGGTAACACCCTTCTGTGTCAGTAGCGTAAGCGGCTGAGCAATCTTCGAGAAATCCTTGATAAACCGTCTGTAATAACCTGCCAGACCCAAGAATTGGCGTATTTCTGTCGGTGTACGCGGTGCAGGCCAGTTCCTGATCGAATCTATCTTGGATGGATCGACATGGATCCCATCCTTGTTCACTACGTGGCCTAAGAAGTGGACTTCACGAAGCCAGAAGTCGCATTTAGAAAGCTTGGCGTACAGCTGTTCCTTCCGAAGGAGTTCCAAAATTAGGCGAAGATGTTGCTCGTGTTCCTCCTGACTCTTGGAGTAAATCAGAATGTCGTCGATGAATACTATGACGAACTTGTCGAGATAGGGTTTGCACACCCTGTTCATAAGATCCATAAATACAGCAGGCGCGTTCGTTAACCCGAATGGCATGACGAGAAACTCGTAGTGACCGTAACGAGTTCTGAAGGCTGTCTTAGAGACGTCCTCATCCCGGACTCTCAGCTGATGGTAACCAGACCTCAAGTCTATCTTCGAATAGTAACACGACCCTTGCAACTGGTCGAACAAGTCGTCTATGCGTGGAAGAGGATAACGGTTCTTCACCGTCACCTTGTTGAGTTCACGGTAGTCTATACACATCCTGAACGTACCGTCTTTCTTCTTCACGAAAAGCACTGGAGCTCCCCAAGGCGAAGAGCTTGGTCGTATGAAACCCTTTTCCAAGAGTTCCTGCAGTTGCTTTGACAGTTCCTCCAATTCCGATGGAGCTAGACGATATGGTGCGCGAGCTATGGGTGCTGCTCCTGGAGCGAGCTCGATCTGAAATTCGACCTGACGATGAGGCGGTAAGCCAGGTAAGTCTTCAGGAAACACCTGAGGGTAATCGCGTACAATTGGAATATCCTCCAATTTCTTTCCCTTTACTGATGCGTCTGTAACAAGAGCCAAAATGGCTGTGTGACCTTTACGTAAGCACTTCTGAGCCTTCAAGAAAGAGATGATGCCAACCACAGCACCACTCTTGTCGCCTTGAACTTCTAGAGGTTCCTGACCAGAACGTGGAATGCGAATAACCTTTTCGCTGCATAAGATTTCTGCCTGGCGTTGGGAAAGCCAATCCATCCCAATCACGACGTCGAAGCTACCCAAAACTATGGGAATGAGATCAATGGAGAAGGCTTGACCAGCTAGGATAAGATTACAACCCTGAACTACGTGCGTGGCTTCTAGACTTTTACCGTTAGCTAACTCTACTACATGTTTGGTGGGTAAAAGTGTTGGTGCACGTTTTAGTAGTTGACACATTTTCACAGACATATAGCTTGTATCCGCACCCGAATCAAACAAAACAGTAACGTAAATATTGTCGAGGAGAAACTTACCCATGACAACGTTGGGATCGTTCACTGCGTCGCCTCGACCTAGTACGAATGCACGACCACGAGCTTCATTGCCGTTGTTGTTGTTGTTTCCACCGTTGTTGTTCCCGTTGCCCTGGTTATTGTTGTTGCGATTCTGGTTCAACTGAGGACAATCGCGTTTGAAGTGACCTTCAGCCCCACACTGGAAACATCCCCGGTTTCCACGCTGTGGCTGCTGCTGCTGCTGCTGGTTCTGTGGAGCTAGTTGCTGAGGCTGCTGATTCTGATTCGCAGGCCGTGGACTCCTACAGTCTTTGGCCTCGTGACCCATCTTAAGACACCTTTGACAGCGACCCTTGTTACATGGGCCGTGGTGATGCCTGTTGCAGTTGTGGCACCTGGGTTGACTACCCTGATATCTCCTCTGTCTGTGACCACTAGAGGATTGCTGGCTGGGACTCTGATAGTGATCGATCTTCTGCTGCTGAGCTTGTGGCTGAACAGATGCTGAACCTTTGCTGGAATCCCCATCCCACTTTCTTTTACTGTCACCAGATGTAGCAGGAGTAACTGAGGTGGTGACGTTAGCAGTAGCATTAACACGCTTGGGCAGTCTATTCTGATCCACTGCCTGATCGGTGATGCGATGAGCTAGGCGTTGGATTTCCTGGATGTTTTCGAGATTAGCCGACGTCACGTGGCTCTGAATTTCTGGCGCTAATCCTTTGAGATACAACTCAATGCGCTTGTACGGAGGGTCCACCATAGTTGGACACAGAACGGCCAGCTCATTAGACCGTTTAGTATATGCCTCGATTTCCGATCCAACCATTTTCAAGTTATACAGCTCGTCTTCCAGCTTGTGAATATCTTCCCGTGTGCAATACTCACGCTTGATGAGTTCCTTGAAATCGTTCCATGGGGTGGCGTTAGCAGCTGCCAACCCTAAGATCTGGACTTGGGCGTTCCACCAAGTCAGTGTTATTCCTTCCAAAGTGCCAGTAGCAAACTTGACCTTGCGAGCCTCAGGGCACTCGCACATTTCGAATACTGATTCTAGCTTCTCGAACCAGTGGAGGAGTCCAACCGCTCCTTCTGTGCCGCTGAAAGAGTTTGGACGACAGTCCATGAAATTCTTGAACGTGCACACAGGCTGCTGCGCGTGTTGACCTATTGTGTACGAATAGGACGAAGTTAAATACTAGAGTTAATGTAGGATCTAAAGATCCTAGTGTGTGCCTATCCTGCAGGATATACTACCTGCTTGAGCTGCTGCAACTGCCGCAGCAACTTGAGCTTGAACGAGAGCCTCTAGCTGGGCTTGTGTCATGTTAATCCGTCCAGACATGATCTTCATAGTAACAAGTAGCATACGTAAGAATGGTTCGCGAATAGGGCGATGACAGAAAAGCGTAGGCATATAGGTGTTCTCATATAATCAAAGCATGTGTATCTAAGCGTAATGCGAGCAAAGTTCCAAACAGTTCTAGCAAACAGGCAATAAACATAAGCCTTATTACCTAGGATGTCGAGTCTTGCACGTGGAGCGAAGCGTCGTTGTGGATCATTGAGAGCACTGTTCTGGTTATAGTCCGGTTTTAATAAAAACGTTTTCCCATATTAAAACCAGGTTCTCTATAACCAATGGCTCTGATACCAATCTGTCACACCCCCAAAATCCACCCGCGGAGTACCACCGCTTGGGAGCGTGACTGACCAGGATCAAGCCATCAATCATATCAAACACAGCATTTAATATAAAAGCAATTAATGTAAATCATCATGACATGACTGATGTTCAAAACCAAATACTGTTTTAAGTAGCGGAAGCAATGTAAAGTAAACCCAAATAAAGTTATAAGTTCAATAATGTTCATGATCCATCTGCCACAACGACCTGCTCCTCCCTGTGCAAGCTCCATAAAGTACCTAAGGTCCTGCAAGGCATGCAGCAAGTAATCAACAAACTAGTTGAGCGAGTTCACAGAAAGTAAGTTCATAACATAATGCGTAAGTATAGCTAGTGGGGGCTTCCCATACTAGTGTGTACTAAAGGTGGGGGGCTTCCCATGTATATCCTGGCTAATGAGGGCTTCTCATTAACGGTACTTACTAGACTAACTTCCGACCATGTGTTCTTCTTTACCGAGAACAGGAAAACGTACAGGGTCACGTAGGCTTTACGTGACGTGCCCTTCCCCGAGGACAGTGGTACGCGTGGGGGCTACGTAGGCTTTACGCAGCGTGGCCTTCCGACCTGGAAGCCAGCAGATGGTATTGGGTTACGTAGGCTTTACGTAACGTGTCCTCCCGACCCGGGAGACATATGGCAAGTATACTGGGTTACGTAGGCTTTACCCTCATTAGCACGTATATGGTAATCACGTATAGTCATGACAAACATGTACACACGTAAACAGATAAGACATAGCATGTGAGGATCCAATAGTTCTAAGTCCAATCATACCCGGCCCAAAGACATAAGCAGCCCAATAACAAAAACAGTCCAGTTTCTCAATCGGCCCAAATAGCAAACACATACAAGTCCATTAATAAACAGTTCACAATTCAAATCGTTGGGCTCAATAGATTGGGCCCGTGACAGTGAAGGCCCAAGACAGTGAATGTGCAACGGTGGTCTCGACTCGCAACGGGGTTTCGAGTCGCAACGAGGATCTCGAGTCGTAACGGGGGTCTCGAGTCGCAATGACGGGTTACGAGTCGCAATGAGCGGTCTCGGTTCATCATGGTCTGGTTACGAGTCGTAATCTGACTCGCAACCGTGGTTGCGATTCGTGCGGTTTGGTCTCGAGTGGGGTCCCGACTCGCAACAAGCGATGCCGAGTCGCAACCGTGTGTGTGTAACCGGTTTCCATAAATCCTGCATTGACTTATCCGTGATTTCAGCTAACAGTTAGGCAGTTTCGGAAATCAGATCAAACAAGGATTATTCATCATTCAATCATATTCATAATGTTTTCAAATCATCATTTAGCAAATTCATAACCGTATCAAATCAATAATCGGATTATCAACCAACACTAAACCGAATCTTAATCATAACACCATCCTAGCATGCACCCTAATTCGCATGTACAAACAGAATCATCTCAGCCGATTACGAACATCAATTCGGACCAATTAACAAATCATTCATGCAACCTATTTCGTATGAAAACATGATCATCATTCACAGAAACCGATTAACAAGAACACAATCAAATAATTCATACCAACCGAATACTAAATCATACAATCCGATTTATCATGGCATCACCTAAGCATAAAACACCAAATCATAGATAATATACTAACCGATTACAAGTAATGAGATGTGATCCGAACAAGAGGGTGATCGGATGGCCTTGTGCCGTCGGTTCCTAAACAAGCCGAGAGAGAGAGAGCAAAGCTTCTAGGGTTTGTGTGTGTTTGTGATTTGCAAAAGTGGTAAAACAAAACCCCTAACTCGGTTTTGTGTTGCGAGTGGGGAGTGGGCCGAGCCCACTCGGTTGTCTAATGGTCCGCGTGCACAAGGAGTGGCCCAAAGGGCTTTGTGTGGCCGGTTTGTGTAGTTTGGGCTCGTGCAACGCTTAATCATACATACACACATAACACACGTAACAAATATTCGTTTAAAATCATATAATCCAGTTCTCATAAGCACGTAACGTTACATCAAAGCAAGTCTAAAGTTCGAGTTGTCACAGGGGCTGAAGGTCATTTTAAACGCGATTGCCCTCAATTAAACCAGGATCAGACTCAAAACCACGACCATGGAAACAGGGACGACAATGGGGAAAGCGTTGGGGAAAGCAATGGAAACCATGACGTCGGGGCAGCGTGTACATGATTGGTCAGGGAGACGCAATGAACGATATTTGAACTTATAACTTATCTTGGGTTTTCATTATTATGTTTACGCTACTCAAACAAAGTTTGGCTCGAACATTAATCGTATTGGGTTTTATGAATTATTTTACCTACTATATTTTATGTTTGATATGATGGATGGTTTGATATTATTGAACGCACCTGCCGTATTTATGGACCTTACGAACAGGGTATGCAAACCCTATCTTGACAAGTTCGTCATCGTCTCCATCGACGACATTCTGATCTACTCCAAGAGTCAGGAGGAGCACGAGCAGCACTTACGTCTTATCTTGGAACTTCTTCGAAAGGAGCGACTGTACGCAAAGTTTTCAACATGCGACTTCTGGCTTCGTGAAGTCCACTTCTTAGGCCACGTAGTGAACGAGCACGGGATCCATGTTGATCCATCCAAGGTAGATTCGATCAGGAACTAGCCAGCACCGCGTACACCGACAGAAATACGCCAATTCTTGGGTTTGGCGGGATACTACAGGCGGTTTATCAAAGACTTCTCCAAGATCGCGCAGCCGCTTACTATGCTGACACAGAAAGGTATCGTTTACAGATGGGGTAATACGCAGGAAACTGCTTTTCAGTACCTGAAGGATAGACTATGCAGCGCACCTATCCTCTCATTGCCCGAGGGCACGGATGACTTTGTGGTTTATTGTGACGCATCGATACAGGGGCTTGGTTGTGTATTGATGCAGCGGGATAACGTTATTGCCTACGCCTCTCGTCAACTCAAGGTTCATGAACGGAACTACACGACGCACGATTTAGAGCTGGGAGCTGTTGTTTTTGCGCTTAAGATATGGCGACACTACCTGTACGGTACCAAGTGCACAATTTACACCGATCACAGGAGTCTCGAGCATATCTTCAAGCAGAAGGAATTGAATATGCGTCAACGACGATGGGTCGAACTGCTTAATGATTTCGAATGCGCCATCAAGTACCATCCAGGCAAGGCCAATGTTGTGGCTGACGCTCTCAGTCGAAAAGACACTCTACCTAGACGCGTACGAGCTTTACAGCTCACCATCCAGCCTAGTCTTCCTGCACAGATACGAGATGCTCAGGTGGAAGCATTGAAGTCCGAAAACGTCACAGCTGAAGCCTTACGCGGCTCAAGGCAACGCATGGAACAAAAGGAAGACGGCGCCTACTATGTAACGGGGCGTATTTGGGTCCCACTCTATGGCGGTCTACGAGAGCTTGTGATGGACGAAGCACACAAGTCTCGCTACTCGGTACATCCAGGGTCGGATAAAATGTACCACGATATCAGAACTACATATTGGTGGCCTAGCGTGAAGGCCCACGTTGCAATTTACGTCGGCAAATGTTTGACTTGTGCGAGAGTAAAGACAGAGTACCAGAAACCCCCAGGCCTACTTCAACAACCAAGGATACCACAGCGGAAATGGGAAGAAATTTCCATGGATTTCGTTACAGGCCTACCCAGATCCCAGCGTGGGAATGATACTATATGGGTGATCGTGGATCGACTCACCAAGTCTGCACACTTCCTGGCTATAAAGGAAACGGATAAGTTCTCCACTCTCGCAGACATCTACCTTAAAGAAGTTGTTTCGAGGCACGGGGTGCCCATTTCCATCATTTCGGATCGGGATGCACGATTCACGTCAGAGCTATGGCAAGCGATGCACAAAGCTTTTGGCTCTCGATTAGACATGAGCATAGCTTATCACCCTCAGGCGGACGGACAGTCTGAACGCACTATTCAAACCTTAGAAGACATGCTTCGGGCATTTGTTATCGATTTCGGCAACAGCTGGGAAAAACATCTCCCTTTGGTGGAGTTCTCATACAATAACAGTTATCACACCAGCATACAAGCCGCTCCATTCGAGGCATTGTGGCTGATGCCGGTCACCTCTCGGTTGGGCAGAGGTGGGAGATAGTCAGATTACAGGACCAGAAATGGTAGTTGACGCTACTGAACGAATTGCACAGATACGACAACGCATGGCGGCAGCTCGCGATCGCCAGAAAAGCTACGCAGATAAGCGTAGGAAGCCATTGGAATTTCAGGTCGAGGACCGGGTTTTACTCAAAGTTTCACCCTGGAAGGGTGCGGTTAGTTTTTGTAAAAGAGGCAAACTCAGTCCACGGTATGTTGGACCGTTCGAAATCACTGAAAGAATAGGCCAAGTAGCCTACAGACAGAACCTACCAGCTGAACTCGGTGCAGTTCACAATGCATTCCGCGTGTCAAATCTAAAGAAGTGCCTATTAGATGAGACCTCATAGTTCCTTTTAAGAAACTCACTATCGACGAGCGGTTGCAGTTCGTCGAGGAACCAGTTGAAATCACGGACCGGGATGTTAAGGTCCTCAAACACAAGAGAATCCCTCTTGCTCGAGTTCGTTGGAACTCCCGACGTGGCCCAGAGTACACCTGGGAACGCGAAGACCAGATGACAGAAAAGTACCCCCAGTTATTCGAAACCAATGCATCCACTACTGAGGCTGAAGCTACTACTACTGAATTTCGGGACGAAATTCCAGATCAACGGGGGGATGATGTGACACCCCAGGAAAACCAGTGAACGATATAACTTACCTAGCTTCCTCAGTGAGTGCGTACCAAATTTCGGGACGAAATTTCTTTTAAATTGGGGATAATGTGACAACTCGAGCTTCCGACTTTCACTTTCGCATTTATTGCACGTTTATTGTTTGTTTAATCGTTTATTTGCACAAGTAGTTTGTTGTGAAACTGTATGCGTTCGACACAATAAAGTGTATTGTAGTTGTGCATGGTTATGTGTTACTTGTGAAAGATGTGACAAATACTTGAATGTGGTGATGAAACTATAATAGATAATACTTAAGGGTGTTAGGTGCTTATAGTGAAACTCTAATCATTCTTAACCCTAATTCCATTCACAAATCAACACACAAGAATCAAATCACGTACTCTCACATTCTCTAATCCTCTCCACAACCATCTTTTCATCATTCTTGGCTTCTCAAGCTCTTTTGCATCAAGTTTGATTGCCAATCCCTCTAGAAGCAATTCAAGGTAATTGTGTATGATTGTTTGTTGTTATTATTTCTTGATTATGTGATTCATGTTAAAACCCTAGTTCATTATATGATATTCTGTGTTTAATCGACTTTGATGATTGAGTAATGAATATGATTAGTTGTATACTGATAAGATTGTTCACGTAATGATTGTTGTTAATCATCGATGTATTGTTTATGGATTCTGCAATGTGTACGACTGAATTAGGGTTCTTAATCGTATAGAAATAAAATGTAACTGATGTTTATGAGAACGATGCTCTGCTCGGTGATTGATGTTACTTGTGGCCCGACCTTTGATTGTCAAATAGTCTGAGTTTGTGAAATATGAAATCTAGTCCGAGGTTATAAATGAAAACTCATGGCCCGACCTTTAAGACTAAGTGAGGTCCGAACTCTTTATCATATCAAAACAGTCCGAGCTTTGTTGTTAAAATGATGATGTCCGAGTTTCACCAATATTTCTTAGGTCCGAGTTTTATCATATATAAATAATTGATAAATGTCCGATCTTTAAAGAAGTAAAGGGGTCCGAGTTTGTGAATGGGAACCCTTAGTCCGACTTTGTGAAGGGGAAACCCCCCCCCCAAGTCCGAGTTTCACTAAGTAGAAGCAATGTCCGAGCTTTGGGCATTGGAACCTTTGGTCCGAGTTTGATGCTTGTACCATGGGTCCGAGTTATGAGTTATGTAACTCCCCTTTGTCCGAGTTTTAAGTGGGGTTTACCCTTGGTCCGAGTTTAGGGGGAGGATACATGTCCGAGCTTCATGAAACTAATGTGGTCCGAGTTTCTTTGATGAAACTCTTTGTCCGAGTTTAAGTACCCCCCACACCCCTACCCGAGTTTTAAACACCCTTGTGGTCCGAAATTCTCATGTGTAAGTTATGTTGTACAAGTTTTAAAACCCCCCTCACTTCTTGTCTGAGTTTTAGATAGGGCAAGGCTTTGTGTGATGATAAATTGAAACTATGAATGTATGCTATAACGTGTTGAATCTGTTAAGATGTGAAGGTTACTTTGCTAAGCCATGAACACTGTTAAATATGATATGTTAAATGTGATTGACTCCGTATGATAACCACGTTGCGTGAATTAACTGTAATACTGTCCTGATTAACTCTGATGCGCATGTGAACTATGCAAAGTGTATTAATCCAGCTATGCGCGGATATTATTGTTAGATTAATTTGAGAAAGCCTTGATGAGAAACAGAGATCGTACTAATGTGATTAACTGACGTATGATGCATGATATCGATTGTCGAACATACTCTGTGGTATTAGTTGCATATGAAACATTACGAACATGAACTGATCAAGTATACATGCTTACTATAGGATTCCATTGAATAATTGCTAGCACATAATTAAGCACACCGAGCAAACCAAGGTGAGTTCACACTCTTACTAAGGCATGGGATTCCCAGGGCACGGGAATTGGGATTGAAGGATTGTGATTGAATAGAACTGTACTTACACTATTACTAGACTACCATACCATCGTCCTCGGTTGTGCAGGACACGTACGTGCAATCTACGTACACATATATCTATTACTATCCTCGGTTGTGAAGGATACTTATACATATTACTATCCTCGGTTGTGAAGGATACTTATACATATTACTATCCTCAGTTGTGAAGGATACTTATACATATTACTATCCTCGGTTGTGAAGGATACTTATACATATTACTATCCTCGGTTGTGAAGGATACTTATACTAAATTACTATCCTCGGATGTGAAGGATACTCACGTAAGACCTACGTGAACTTATACTTACTACTGTTCTCGGATTGTGAAGAACACATATGGTTACGAATAGTCTAGTGGATATACAACATGGGAAGCCCCCACCAATAGAACGTACTAACGGCCCAGTAGAGCCACAAGTTACAAACGAAACTACCATTACGCATTTACTTTCTGTGAACTCGCTCAACTAGTTGTTGATCCTCTGTTACATGCCTTGCAGGTCGTTAGATTCATGGAGTTTGCACAGGGAGGAGCTGGTCGTTGTGGGCTTGAATCGTGATTGTTCCTTTAAACGCTTATAACATTTGATACTATATTACGATGGGTTTTGATTATACGCTTCCGCTAAACAACGATAACTTACTTATGTTTTGGAACACCATTCATATGGATTTGGTTTGGTTTAATGGCAATTACTTTTATTATATATATTGTTCTATATGATTGGTGGCTTGATCCTGGTCAGTCACGCTCCCAAGCGGTGATACTCCGCAGGTGGATTTTGGGGGTGTGACACTAGAAGCTGTACTTAGTTCAGGGTTGTAATCTTATCCTCGCTGGTCAGACGTTCCCTACCGACCTCATTCCTATAGTTCTGGACAGCACCTATAGCTCACGCACCGTATCGCTTAGCTCCAACTGAACTGGAAGAACTGTCAAAGCAGCTACAAGAGCTCTTGGAAAAGGACTACATTCGTCCAAGCTCTTCGCCTTGGGGAGCTCCAGTACTTTTCGTGAGAAAGAAGGATGGCACTTTCAGGATGTGCATCGACTACCGTGAACTGAACAAGGTAACGGTGAAGAACCGCTATCCTCTTCCACGCATAGACGACTTATTCGACCAGTTGCAAGGGTCGTGTTACTACTCCAAGATAGACTTGAGGTCTGGTTATCATTAGCTGAGAGTCCGGGATGAGGACGTCTCCAAGACCGCATTCAGAACTCGTTATGGCCACTACGAGTTTCTTGTCATGCCGTTCGGGTTAACGAACGCACCTGCCGTATTTATGGACCTTATGAATAGGGTGTGCAAACCCTATCTTGACAAGTTCGTCATTGTCTTCATCGACGACATTCTGATCTACTCCAAGAGTCAGGAGGAGCACGAGCAGCATCTGCGCCTTATTCTGGAACTCCTACGGAAGGAACAGCTGTACGCTAAGTTTTCGAAATGCGACTTCTGGCTTCGTGAAGTCCACTTCTTAGGCCACGTAGTGAACAAAGATGGGATCCATGTCGATCCATCCAAGGTAGACTCGATCAGAAACTGGCCTGCACCACGTACGCCAACGGAAATACGCCAATTCTTGGGTTTGGCGGGTTACTACAGACGGTTTATCAAGGATTTCTCAAAGATTGCTCAGCCGCTTACACTACTGACACAGAAGGGTGTCACCTACCGTTGGGGCAACACGCGGGAAACTGCTTTTCAGCACTTAAAGGATAGACTTTGCAGTGCACCTGTCCTCTCATTGCCAGAGGGCACGGACGATTTTGTGGTCTATTGTGATGCATCCATCCAGGGTCTTGGATGTGTATTGATACAGCGGGATAAGGTTATTGCTTACGCTTCACGTCAACTCAAGGTTCACGAACGAAACTACACGACGCACGATTTAGAGCTGGGAGCTGTTGTTTTCGCGCTCAAGATATGGCGACACTACCTGTACGGTACCAAGTGCACGATTTACACCGATCACAGGAGTCTCGAGCATATCTTCAGGCAAAAGGATTTGAACATGCGTCAACGAAGATGGGTTGAACTTCTGAACGATTACGAATGCGCCATCAAGTACCATCCAGGCAAGGCCAATGTTGTGGCTGACGCCCTCAGTCGAAAGGACACTTTACCTAGACGCACGTACACGCTTAGGTATAGTATCCTTTCGGCTGAGGGCGTCGGCCACAACATTGGCTTTGCCTGGATGGTATTTGATAGCGCATTCATAATCGTTCAAGAGCTCTACCCATCGGCGTTGTCGCATATTCAATTCCTTTTTCTTGAAGATATGCTCAAGACTCCTCTGATCGGTGTAAATGGTGCACTTGGTACCGTACAGGTAATGTCTCCATATCTTAAGCGCGAAAACAACTGCTCCCAATTCCAGGTCGTGCGTAGTGTAGTTCCTTTCGTGAACTTTAAGTTGGCGTGATGCGTAGGCAATGACCTTATCACGTTGCATCAGCACACAACCAAGTCCTTGGATGGAAGCGTCGCAATAAACCACGAAATCGTCTGTGCCTTCAGGCAATGAGAGGATAGGTGCGCTACAGAGTCTATCCTTCAAGTGCTGAAATGCGGACTCCTGTGCATCACCCCAACGGTAGGTGACACCCTTCTGAGTCAGTGAAGTGAGAGGTTGCGCAATCTTGGAGAAATCTTTGATGAATCTTCTGTAGTATCCCGCCAAACCCAAGAATTGGCGGATTTCGGTTGGTGTATGGGGTGCAGGAGAGTTCTTGATCGAGTCAACCTTGGATGGATCAACATGGATCCCATCCTTGTTTACCACATGGCCTAGAAAGTGGACTTCGCGAAGCCAGAAGTCACATTTTGAAAACTTGGCATACAACTGCTCTTTTCGAAGAAGTTCCAGCATAAGTCGTAGATGCTGCTCGTGTTCCTCCTGATTCTTCGAATAGATCAGGATATCGTCGATGAACACAATAACGAACTTATCCAGGTAAGGTTTGCATACTCGGTTCATGAGATCCATGAAAACTGCTGGTGCATTCGTTAATCCGAAAGGCATAACCAGAAACTCATAATGGCCGTAACGAGTTCTGAATGTTGTTTTGGAGACGTCCTCCTCTCGGACTCTCAGCTGATGGTAGCCTGATCTCAAATCAATCTTAGAGTAATAACTCGACCCTTGCAACTGGTCGAATAGATCATCAATGCGTGGAAGAGGATAACGATTCTTCACAGTCACTTTGTTGAGCTCGCGGTAGTCGATGCACATCCTGAAAGTACCGTCTTTCTTCTTCACAAACAAGACTGGAGCTCCCCAGGGTGAAGAGCTACGACGTATAAAGCCCTTTTCCAAGAGTTCTTTTAGTTGCGAGGACAGTTCTTCAAGTTCCGATGGAGCTAGACGATACGGTGCTCGAGCTATGGGCGCTGCTCCAGGAGCTAGCTTGATTTGAAATTCAACTTGGCGATAAGGCGGAAGACCAGGTAATTCCTCAGGAAATACCTCAGGAAAGTCGCGCACAATAGGAATGTCTTCTATCTTCTTTTCCTCTGAGAATGCATCAGAAACGAGGGCTAGATAGCGGTGTGGCCCTTTCGCAAACACTTCTGGGCTTTAAGGAAAGAGATGATGCTCACAACAGCACCACTCTTGTCTCCACGAATTATGAGAGGTTCTTTACCAGAACGAGGAATGCGGACGATTTTCTCCTTGCACATAATCTCCGCTTGATGATGAGATAGCCAATCCATCCCGATCACGACGTCGAAACTACCCAGAACGATAGGAATAAGATCGATGGAGAAGGTCTGACCAGCTAGGACGAGGTTACAGCCCTTAACTATCTGTGTGGCTTCAAGACTTTTACCGTTTGCTATTTCTACCGTGTGTTTGGTGTTCAAGAGTGTTGGAGTGCACTTAAGCATTTGGCTAACTTTTAAGGACACATAACTAGTATCAGCACCCGAATCAAATAACACAGTAACAAAGAAATCATCCAGAAGAAACTTACACATCACAACGTTGGGATCGTTCCTTGCCTCCCCTTGGCCAATCACGAACACACGACCTTGGGCGCCATTGCCATTATTGTTACCTCCATTGTTGCCTTCGTTGTTATTTCCATTGTGGTTCCCGTTCCTTTGGTTGTTGTTCTGATTCTGGTTCAGCTGGGGACAGTTCTTCTTAAAGTGGCCTTCAGCGCCACACTGAAAGCATCCTTTATTGCCCTGCTGATGTTGCTGCTAGTGGTTCTGTGGAGCTTGTTGTTGTTGACGATTCTGAGTCGTAGGACGTGGGCTCCTGCAATCTTTGGCTTCGTGACCTAGCTTGTGATATCTCTGACAACGACCTTTGTTTCACTGACCACTATGGTGTCTGTTGCATTTGTTGCACTTTGGGTGGTTTCCTCGATATCCACCCTGTCCTTGATTACCGGAGGATTGCTGACCAGGACTCTGGTAGTCCTCAGTCTTTCGCTGCTGAGACTGACCCGAAGCAGAACCCTTACTGGAGTTTCCATCCCATTTTCGCTTGTTGTCGGTAAGTGCATCAGAAGTAGTGGCGCTAATACGTTTGGGCAGTTTGTTCTGCTCAACTGCCTAATCAGTGAGACGATGAGCCAACTTGACAATTTGCTGTATAGTGCCAAGGTTAGCTGAGGTTATGTGGCTTTGAATTTCTGGCACCAAACCCTTAAGGTACAGCTCAATGCGTTTGTAGGGAGGGTCCACCATAGTAGGGCATAAGATGGCTAGCTCATTTGACCTCTTCGTGTATGCCTCAATTTCAGATCCCTCATCTTCAGATTGAAAAATTCCACTTCCAGCTTGTGGATGTCGTCACGACTGCAGTACTCTTCTCTAATCAGTTCCTTGAAACCGTTCCATGGGGTGGCATTGGAAACCGCCAACCCAAGCAATTGAACCTGTGCTTTCCACCAGGTTAATGCAGCTCCTTCGAGTGTTCCAGTAGCATATTTCACCCTTCGGTCTTCGGGGCATTCACATATCTCAAATACAGACTCAAGCTTCTCAAACCAGTGAAGTAGACCTACAGCTCCTTCTGTGCCGCTGAAGGTGCTAGGTCGGCAATCCATGAATGTTTTGAACGTACACACAGGAGGCTGAGCGTGATGACCTATGGTGCAGGGAATAAAAGACAAGGTTAAGCACGAGAGTTGGTTCGCGAGAGTAGGATCTAAACATCCTAGGATAGGTCGAAATAGCAGGTTATACCTCCTGCAGGAACAGCTGCGAGTGCCTCAGCAACTCGTTCGTTGATCAAAGCCGTCAACTGGGCTTGAGTGAGGTTGATACGTCCTCCGCGTCCGCTCATGATCTTCATAACAAAGCAGCGTAAGTGAGGAAAGAGTCGCGGAAGTGCGGAAGTGTGGGACGACAGTAGAGAGAGTAAGCACACAAGGTTCATATAGCAATTATCACGTTATCTAATGCACAGTGTAGACTATCGAACCAACAATATAACATAGATCATACCACCTATTGTGTCAAGTCTTGCACGTGGAGCGAAGCGTCGTTGTGGATCGTTGAGCACTGTACATGTTATAGTCTGGTTTTATCAAAAAGCTTTTCCCTTTTTAAAACCAAGTTCACTATAACCAATGGCTCTGATACCAATCTGTCACACCCCCAAAATCCACCATGCGGAGTACCACCGCTTGGAGGCGTGACGTGACCAGGATCGAGCCACCAATCATATTGAACAACGTATTTAAGTAAATAAAACCAACCACAATACAATTGGTGACCAAAAGCCAGTTAACCAAGTTTTAAATAATACAGTGGAAGCATAATACGTGATGTCAAAATATAAGTTCATTGTCCATAAGTTTAAAGTCCAAAACGCAAGTTTAATAAGTTCATAAGGATTTAAATATCAAGCACGGAACATAACAGTCCGTACACCACAACGACTCCTTCCTCGTGCAAGCTCCAAGCATCTAGCGACCTGTAAGGCATGTAACAACGAGTCAACAACAAAGTTGAGTGAATTCACAGCTAGTTGTTTAGTTATAGCATTTGCTTCGTAAATCATTTGTTCGTTTTGTAAATCATGTATCGTATAAATTCGTATCGCGGTCTTTCTGACATGTTTGCGAAGATTGGTGGGGGCTTCCCATGTATGACTAGACCACACGTATCGACTGCTACGAAAATGTAAGAGGTGCCTAAGTCAATGTCTATCAGCATTGACCCTTTGCCAATAGTCCATTAGTACACGCCCGTCCGACTGGCACGGTGTGAGGTTTGTTAAACCTAATAGTGCTATTAACTAATGACCCGCTCGCCATAGGCCTCGGCGATTAAGTCGATAATTGAGGGACTTAAAGTGTTAGAGTTGATGGTCTTATGATCGTGTACGTAGGCTTTACGTACGTGCCCTTCAATCCGAGGACAGTAGTAAGTAGTTTAATAGTAATGATAGTTCGAGTAGTCATTCAATCTCATTCCCAACCCACCGGGAATCCCATGCCTCAGAAAGAGTGTGAACTCACCTTGGTTGCTCGGTTTGATTTTCAAATATAGCTAATAGTCAAGGTCGGTCAATCACGCCCTAGTATAATTATCACTTAGTTTATTAGTGATTTCAAATAGAACACAAAGTCCCTACACGTATCTATCACATAACATGCATCACTTTAACGGTTCATGCCCATATAAGTTTCCCATCTATTCCCCACTCATAGACAAACATACAACATTGCACATAACACCTTTATTGACATATAACATGTTATATCATTCTCGGATAACCTACTCGACATCTAGATGCGCAAAATCGCTACTTATGTCGTTTCAGCTTTATTAATCGAAACTGGACTGTTTTCGAGCATTTTAATAAAATAGTTAACCTTTTCCAAAAATTCTCAAATTTTTACAGAAGGTTCTATACGTTCCGAAGTTTATTATGTAAAAATATCAAAGTCCAGTTCGTTACCCATATTTTATAAAAAATCATTTTCTTAACTGCAATCTGATTTGTTACTTTCTGATTGCAGTTTACGGAAATATTCACTAAAAATTAACCGTAAGTCCGTTTGACAAAATTCCAGTTGGCAGGTCGTCCTGACAACGGTGTCCATCTACTGTAAAAATTCCATGAGTCGGTTTCACTCAGGTTACAGGTTATGACTTCGAAAACAACACACTTTTTCTGCAGTAAAAATGAAGCTTGAGCTGCTGTCCAAAAATAGTCTTTTAAAAATAGTAAACGATTTCGAAAAATTATGATTCCAGTGCCATTTGTTTAGTGATTCCAAAATATTCATTTTAGGCTTCAGAAAATCCGTTTTTAGATTTAAAATGATCCCGTTACAGCCTGTTTAAGTTGGCTGGAAGTCCAACTCAGCAAGCTGTTTACATTGTAGAAGTGACTAAAAGTGCATAAATGAAGATCCTAACCATGGTTTATTGATGAACAAATGTCAATACTTCAATCATGCTTTAACCAACCCTAAATTATTCAGATTTCAACCTCACACAACCTTTTTATATAAAGTTTTTAAGCAGAAACTTAAGTTCACATTTTAGTGTTTAAGCTTTTGGGTGACATGAACATTCAAACAAGCATAACAAGAATCAAGGTGAAACAAGAGTGTGAAGAGACTTACTACTAGCACAAGGCTAGGGTAGTAATCTTGGTGTAAGGATGATGAAGAATGATGGTGAGAAAAGCTTGAACAAGACTTCCTTGAGAGCACTTCAACTTGCACCTCTATGGATCAATCTTGGAGCTTGGAATGGGGTTTGATAGTGAAGAAGGTGAATGTATGAGAGTGAGGGGGTGTGGTTTCGGTTATGTAGAACCGAAATGGGGGAGAGAGGGAGAGGTGGAGTGTGTATCTTGGGGAAATGATGGATATTTCTTGGAAAATAAAGAGCCACCCTACTCTAAGGTTATGATTGAAATCCTTTTGGCCAATCCACAATTAGGAAGATAATCACAAAATCAAGACAAAATATATTGAAATGATGGGGGCTGAATTCGGTTAGGGCGGGAGGGGGGGAAATGTAAATTCTTGGTAATTAGTAGGTATTAAGTTAGAAGGTTAAGGGTGTTTACAAGTATAGTGGGTGTATGTCATGTTTACAAGGTGTATAGGGATTTTTATGACCGTAAATAATTTAAAATGATAAAATAATATTTCTGACAATATTTTCGTGTCTCGGGTATTGTCTGGTTGTTCGGTTTCGTATCGTTCCGTTAAAGCGTTTAATTGTCCCGTATAGCGTCTTTTGTGCATCTTTTTGTAACGAAATTAATTCCTAACACATAAGAAAATATACCGGACTATTTAGTAACTTTTCTGTATACTACTAGTATGCTAACACGCACATGTAATTATAACACGGTAATCGGAGAGTAGTTAAATAATTCAGCACAGTCATCAAGTGCTTTTATTATCATTAATAAACTGTACGGTTACATGTAAATTTGAGGGTTGTCACATTAATGAATGCATTGTTCCATGTTAAACAAACCAAATGTCATACCAAAATGAAAGCATGTGATGTAAACAATTGTACTAAGTGTGCACACAATGGGCATAAATAGCATGAAATGTAATGTGAACAATGTACTAAGTACGCACACAATGGGCATACATAGCATGAAATGTAATGTAAAGCAATGTACTAAGTATGCACACAATGGGCATATATAGCATGAAATGTAATGTAAAACAATGTACTAAGTACGCACACAATGGGCATACATAGCATGAAATGTAATGAAATCATATACTATAATGTACTAACGAACATAGCAGGTATATGATGTGAAAACATGGAAAGCATGAAAGTAGCAAGTAGGCACATGTGTTTCACCCCAAAACAGTTTGGAAAACAGTAAAAGAGGGGTCTATGTACTCACTTGAGATTGCTTTGAAGTTCTTGTATAACAACCAAATACTGCTAGAGATCACGGATATCAAACGGCACCTAATATAGGTAACTATGTTAATATACCGGACCTAAATCGAAGGATCGGATAGTATGCGGGTTCGTAAACCAAACGAGTATGGAGACTCCTGTAATATGGTTTAACAAAGCCTTTATACTAAAATGAAACCTAACCTAAGTGCTTACGACCCATTGCGACCCGTTTAGGTAGCTTATGCTACCTTAGCGTCGTTCGCGTAAAACGCGTTTGGAACGCATAACGCCGTGACCATAAGGTATAACCTCGGAAGGTTATTCCCTATACAGCTATGGTCACCTAATGTGTTTGGTCGGATCCTAAAGATCGACCAAATGGGTCGGGTCTGAAAGTATAAGCAACTGTTTAGATTGCTTACTTTACGACCCTATATAAGCACTAAACTAAAAGTGACGAGCTAAGCATGCTAGAACATGCTTAACTAAGTTTAGAAAACAGGTTTGGTATCAAAACAAACGGTTTTGATACCCACGAGTAGTTTGGTTACAAAATACGCAAGAATGCGCATTTTGGCCGAAACTACGACTCGTCACTGAGCCTAGATAACGTGGTAATCAGTAGGTATAGTCACTATGGACTATAACCATCGTGATCACGCTCACGTTATGAAGTTCCAACGAACTTCGTTTTGACCATAGGCTGGTCAACGCAGAAAGTCAAACAAAGCTTGACTTTCGGACTCGAAAAGCGAATAAAAGAACGAAAGAACACTTACGAAGGGCCCCTGAAAGCTAATCTCGATCCAGGAGCTCAGGTATGAAGCAAAGGCCTCAACTTAGAGCTTTAGATCAGATTTTGTGGGTTTTTAACCAAAAGGGGGGGGGGTATTTATAGGAAAAGCAAGACCGTTAGGATCGTTTCTTGAATATCGTGCCACGATCCAATCCGTACACTTGTCGCAAAGTTGTGGTGGCTTATTTTGCCCCCACCATAGGGATTTGACACGTGGCGTTGCCCTTTGGGTGATCGAAAAGCCATTGCCAGTGGATCAGAAACATTGAATCTGGTCTGTATGTCTGACGCGGCCCGTGTGAAGGTTGACCCTGGGCTTACGCGGGTCGCCTGAAGGTGCAGATCAGACAACAAGTGTGACACCCCAGGAAAACCAGTGAACGATGTAACTTGCCTAGCTTCCTCAGTGAGTGCGTACCAAATTTCGGGACGAAATTTCTTTTAAGTTGGGGATAATGTGACAACTCGAGTTTCTGACTTTCACTTTCGCATTAAATGCGCGTTGACTTTGACTGTTTAGTTGTTTGGATTGTGGACTTGAAATTGTACGCGATGTATTTTAATGAAACGTATTGTCGTTTTGTCATATGTGATTACTTGCTGTGGTAGAATATAATATTAGATTTATTATTAAAAACACTTAGTCTAGATCACGAAGCATGGCACACAGTTCGAAGGATCTTTCGCATTAAATGCGCGTTGACTTTGACTGTTTAGTTGTTTGGATTGTGGACTTGAAATTGTACGCGATGTATTTTAATGAAACGTATTGTCGTTTTGTCATATGTGATTACTTGCTGTGGTAGAATATAATATTAGATTTATTATTAAAAACACTTAGTCTAGATCACGAAGCATGGCACACAGTTCGAAGGATCTCGAAACATATCCTTCGACTCGAAGGATCAGCTTCCGGTTCGAAGGATCTCGAAACATATCCTTCGACCAAAGACTCCATCCTTCGACATCTTTCGGCCCAGCCTTTCTAATGGGCTTGGCCCATTTCTGTAATACGTTTAAATACGTGATGCATGTAACCGGCAGTTAGTTTCTAAAAACCCTAATACCTTTCCCTCTCTCTCGAAGTCTTGGAGTCGGCTGAAAGTTCTTGTGCACCCGAAACCCCACTAGTTTCAATCCCCTAATCCGGTTAGTGTTTCACTATCATCGTTGATGACATGATGTTATTATTATTACATGCTTTGATTAAGAACGACTCGAATTGATTGTATGTTGAATGATAGGAATCGTATAAAGATGATCTTGTAGTTGTATGGCATGATTATAAGTTTAAATCGATTCAATGGTGCTTGTTATGCTACTGTGACGATGTATGCTCCGGATTGATAACTTGTTGATATATTAGTGAAATCGGGTTATTATGAAATCAGTTTACATGAGGTTGTTATGTCTTGATAGTAATCCGAATGAATATGGTTATTGTTCATGATTTCGGTTAGGGTTCTTGAGATTGAATATATGAAATGTGCTTGTTAATGATGATGACGGCTGTAGATGATTAGGGTTTCTGTTTCTGTAATTGACTGCATGATATCCGTAACTGATTGTGATCAAACGTAACTGTTAATTGTCGAAAGATATTGCTACTCGAAACATAGTTGTGGTCGAAAGATGCTTGTTAGTCGAACCATAGTAGTGTTGACCGAAGGATAGCTTTGACCGAACCATAGGAGCATTGACCGAAGGATAGCATTGACCGAAACATAATTAAGTTGACCGAAAGATGACAGTTGGTCGAAAGATGGCATTGGTTCGAAACATAACTTTCGGTCCGAAGGATAACTGTGATAACTGTGTATCGAAAGATCACTAATGTACCGAAAGATAAGGGTGGATCGAAAGATATATAATTATGAACATATCTTAATGTTGGAATGTATGTTTGATTGATTTGGCATGCCATGATTAGTGATGAATGTTAACATTGGTATTCGTGTACACTAGCTGATGGTTTGATGTGAAACAATACGTGTTGTGCCGATATGCAAACTGACTGTTATGTGAACATTAAATTGCACGCGTATCATTGCGAACATGAACTGATTTGTTATACGTGCATACAATAGGACGTGATTAATTACTTGTGAGTGCATAACCTAGCATACCGAGCAAACCAAGGTGAGTTCACACAGCCAAGGCATGGGTTCCCAGGGTGGGAATGGGTTGGATGATTACTTGTGCATACTTTGATATTATAACGAACGATTAAACTGTTGATACTTACAAACTGCCTTCGCACACACCCTGGTCGGTAAAGACTATGGTCGCGAACGAACTACTCAACTGCCTTCGCACACACCCTGGTCGGTAAAGACTATGGTCGCGAACGAACTGATTAACCGCCTTCGCACACACCCTGGTCGGTAAAGACTATGGTCGCGAACTATTCGAACATAATCTTGGCACACCTGCCTGGGAGGCCGCTATGGAACTAATCATATGGAACGTAACGATTAAACCATTACTCACACAATACGATATTGAACTTTAAACTGTGAACTCGCTCAACTAGTTTGTTGATTATCTGCTGCATGCCTTGCAGGACCTTAGGTACTTATGGAGCTTGCACTGGAGGAGCGGGACGTTGTGGGCGGTGGATTATGAACGCTATGTTTAAACATTTCGAATAATTGAACTTATGGTTTACTTGGGTTATTCACTTATGCTTCCGCTACTGATACTATGTTTGTTTTGAAACATCAATTGTATTGAATAAGGTTTTACGAACTACTTTATTTATGTTATGCTATGTTCAATATGATTGATGGCTTGATCCTGGTCAGTCACGCTCCCAAGCGGTGATACTCCGCAGGTGGATTTTGGGGGTGTGACAGATTGGTATCAGAGCCATTGGTTATAGAGAACTTGGTTTTAATATGGGAAAACGTTTTTATTAAAACCAGACTATAACCAGAACAGTGCTCTCAACGATCCACAACGACGCTTCGCTCCACGTGCAAGACTCGACATCCTAGGTAATAAGGTTTATGTTTATTACCTGCTTGCTAGAACTGCATAGAACTTTGCTCGTAGTATGCTTACATTACTTTGCTCACAACTTGTTATTGCTTGAGAACACATACGTGCTTACACTCTTCTGTCATCGCACTATTCGTGAACCATTCTTACTTATGCTACCTTTACTGTTCGATCATGTCTGGACGTGTTGACATGACTCAAGCCCAGTTGACGGCTCTCATTAACGAACAAGTTGCTGCGGCACTTGCAGCCGCACAAGCAGGAGGTATAACCTGCTATCCCAGACCTATTCTAGGATGTTAGATCCTACTCTCGTGACCCAACTCTCGCGCTTAACCTTGACCTATCTTTCTCGCGCAACGGGTCAGAACGCACATCAACCTCTCTGCACATTCCAGAACATCATGGACTGTCGTCCAAGCACATTCAGTGGCACATTCAAGAACTTCATGTGTGAACGCCCTGAGGCTCGCAGGGTCAAGTACGCCACTGGTACTTTGGTAGGAATCGCGCTAATCAGGTGGAACGCGCAAGTACAGATACTAGGGTTGGCAGCTGCTAACGCCACCCCCTGGAACGAATTCAAAGAACACATTAAAAGGGAATACTACACGCGTGATGACATCCACAAGTTGGAAGTGGAGCCTTACCATTTGAAAATGACGGGGTCAGAAATCGAAGCTCATACGAAACGATAGAACGAACTGGCCATCTTGTGTCCAACCATGGTGGACCCTCCAAACAAGCGTATCGAATTGTACCTCAAGGGTCTAGCCTCAGAGATTCAGAGCCATGCTACATCGGCTAACCTCGACAAAATCCAAGACATTCAGTGTCTTGCTCATCGCCTCACGGATCAGGCAGTGGAACAGAACAGGCTGCCTAGTTGTATCAGCGCTATTACTACCGCTACCACTTCTGCTACTCCCGCTACTCCTAGTGACAACAAGCGGAAATGGGATGGGTATTCCAGCAAGGGTTCAGCTACCGCTCGGTCTCAAGCACAACAGCAGCACAAGAATAGTGATCGCCTGAGCACAGCAGAAGCTAAGGAATTCAGGAGCCCACGGCTTGCACACCGGAATCGCCGGCAGCAACAGCCAGCAGAAATCCTATGCAAAGAAAAGATTGTTCGCATTCCTCATTCGGGTCAAGAACCTCTCGAAGTACAAGGTGACAAAAGTGGTGCTGTGGTTGGCATCATCTCTTACTTGAAGGCGCAGAAATGTTTACGAAAGGGGCATACTGCCATTCTGGCTCTCGTTACAGATGCATCAGCAAAGGAAAAGAAGCTGGAGGATATCCCAGTTGTACGTGACTTCCCTCAGGTGTTTCCTGAAGATTTACCAGGCTTACCGCCTCATCGCCAAGTCGAGTTTCAGATCGAATTGGCACCTGGAGCAGCGCCAATAGCCCGCGCACCGTATCGTTTGGCTCCAACCGAACTGGAAGAACTGTCGAAGCAGTTGCAAGAGCTCTTGGAAAAGGGCTTTATTCGTCCAAGCTCTTCGTCTTGGGGAGCTCCAGTGTTATTTGTAAAGAAGAAAGACGGTACGTTCAGGATGTGCATCGACTACCGCGAACTCAATAAGGTGACGGTGAAGAACCGTTATCCTCTTCCGCGCATAGATGACCTATTCGACCAGTTGCAAGGGTCGTGTTACTATTCCAAGATTGATTTAAGGTCAGGGTATCATCAGCTGAGAGTCCGGGATGAGGACGTCTCCAAAACCGCTTTCAGAACTCGCTACGGTCATTACGAGTTTCTCGTCATGCCATTCGGGCTTACGAACGCGCCTGCAGTCTTCATGGATCTTATGAACAGGGTGTGCAAACCGTATCTTGATAAGTTTGTTATCGTCTTCATCGACGACATTTTGATTTACTCCAAGAGTCAGGAGGAGCACGAGCAGCACTTACGTCTTATCTTGGAACTTCTTCGAAAGGAGCAACTGTACGCAAAGTTTTCAAAATGCGACTTCTGGCTTCGTGAAGTCCACTTCTTAGGCCATGTAGTAAACAAGGATGGGATTCATGTCGATCCATCCAAGGTTGATTCGATCAGAAACTGGCCAGCACCACGTACACCGACTGAAATACGCCAATTCTTGGGTTTGGCGGGTTACTACAGGCGATTTATTAAAGACTTCTCCAAGATCGCGCAACCACTTACTATGTTAACACAGAAAGGTGTCGTTTACAGATGGGGTAATACGCAAGAGACCGCTTTTCAGTATCTAAAGGATAGGCTTTGCAGCGCACCTATTCTCTCATTGCCAGAGGGCACGGATGACTTCGTGGTTTATTGTGACGCATCGATACAGGGGCTTGGTTGTGTATTGATGCAACGTGATAAAGTGATAGCCTACGCTTCTCGGCAACTCAAGGTTCATGAACGGAACTACACGACGCACGATTTAGAGCTGGGAGCTGTTGTTTTCGCGCTTAAGATATGGCGACACTACCTGTACGGTACCAGGTGCACGATTTACACCGATCACAGGAGTCTCGAGCATATTCTTAAGCAAAAGGATTTGAATATGCGTCAACGGAGATGGGTTGAACTACTGAACGACTACGAATGTGCCATCAAGTATCATCCAGGCAAGGCCAATGTTGTGGCTGATGCCCTCAGTCGGAAAGACACTCTACCTAAGCGCGTGCGAGCGCTACAGCTTACTATTCAGTCCAGTCTTCCTGCACAGATACGAGCTGCTCAGTTAGAAGCACTGAAACCCGAAAACGTCAAAGCTGAAGCCTTACGCGGCTCAAGGCAATGCATGGAACAAAGGGAAGACGGCGCCTACTATGTAACGGGGCGTATTTGGGTCCCACTTTATGGCGGTTTACGCGAACTTGTAATGGATGAAGCTCACAAGTCTCGCTATTCGGTACATCCAGGGTCGGATAAAATGTACCACGACATCAGCACTACTTATTGGTGGCCTAGTATGAAGGCCCACATCGCCACCTATGTTGGCAAATGCTTAACCTGTGCGAGAGTCAAGGTTGAATATCAGAAACCAGCTGGTCTACTTCAGCAGCCCAAGATACCGCAGTGGAAATGGGAAGAAATTTCCATGGATTTCGTTACGGGCTTACCAAGATCCCAGCGTGGGAATGACACTATTTGGGTGATCGTTGATCGACTCACAAAGTCTGCTCACTTCTTGGCTATCAAAGAAACGGATAAGTTTTCTACCCTAGCAGACATCTACTTGAAAGAAGTTGTTTCGAGGCACGGAGTGCCCACTTCCATTATTTCGGATCGCGATGCACGATTCACGTCAGAGCTTTGGCAAGCGATGCACAAATCCTTCGGCTCACGTTTAGACATGAGCACAGCATACCATCCTCAGACGGATGGGCAGTCTGAGCGAACTATCCAAACTTTAGAAGACATGCTTCGAGCGTGTGTTATCGATTTCGGCAACGGCTGGGAAAAGCACCTCCCTTTAGTGGAGTTTTCATACAATAACAGTTACCATACCAGCATTCAAGCCGCTCCATTCGAGGCATTGTACGGACGTAAATGCCGGTCACCTCTCTGTTGGGCAGAGGTGGGGGATAGTCAGATTACGGGTCCAGATATTGTTGTGGACGCCACAGAAAAGATAGCACAGATACGACAACGCATGGCGGCAGCACGCGACCGTCAGAAAGCCTACGCGGGCAAGCGTAGCAAGCCTTGGAATTTCAGGTCGGGGACCGGGTTTTATTGAAAGTCTCACCCTGGAAGGGTGTGGTTCGATTTAGTAAACGAGGCAAACTCAATCCACGGTATGTTGGACCATTTGAAATCACTAAAGGAATAGGCCCAGTAGCCTACAGACTGAACCTACCAACTGAACTCGGTGCAGTTCACTATGTATTTCACGTGTCGAATCTGAAGAAGTGTCTGTCAGATAAGACCCTCATAGTTCCTTTAAGGAACTGACTATCGACGAGCGGTTGCAGTTCGTCGAGGAACCAGTTGAAATCACGGACCGGGATGTTAAGGTCCTCAAACACAAGAGAATCCCTCTTGTTCGAGTTCGTTGGAACTCCCAGCGTGGTCCAGAGTACACCTGGGAACGCGAAGACCAGATGAAAGAAAAGTATCCCCAGTTATTCGAAACCAATGCATCCACTGCTGAGGCTGAAGCTACTACTACTGAATTTCGGGACGAAATTCCAAATCAACGGGGGGATGATGTGACACCCCAGGAAAACCAGTGAACGATGTAACTTGCCTAGCTTCCTCAGTGAGTGCGTACCAAATTTCGGGACGAAATTTCTTTTAAGTTGGGGATAATGTGACAACTCGAGTTTCTGACTTTCACTTTCGCATTAAATGCGCGTTGACTTTGACTGTTTAGTTGTTTGGATTGTGGACTTGAAATTGTACGCGATGTATTTTAATGAAACGTATTGTCGTTTTGTCATATGTGATTACTTGCTGTGGTAGAATATAATATTAGATTTATTATTAAAAACACTTAGTCTAGATCACGAAGCATGGCACACAGTTCGAAGGATCTTTCGCATTAAATGCGCGTTGACTTTGACTGTTTAGTTGTTTGGATTGTGGACTTGAAATTGTACGCGATGTATTTTAATGAAACGTATTGTCGTTTTGTCATATGTGATTACTTGCTGTGGTAGAATATAATATTAGATTTATTATTAAAAACACTTAGTCTAGATCACGAAGCATGGCACACAGTTCGAAGGATCTCGAAACATATCCTTCGACTCGAAGGATCAGCTTCCGGTTCGAAGGATCTCGAAACATATCCTTCGACCAAAGACTCCATCCTTCGACATCTTTCGGCCCAGCCTTTCTAATGGGCTTGGCCCATTTCTGTAATACGTTTAAATACGTGATGCATGTAACCGGCAGTTAGTTTCTAAAAACCCTAATACCTTTCCCTCTCTCTCGAAGTCTTGGAGTCGGCTGAAAGTTCTTGTGCACCCGAAACCCCACTAGTTTCAATCCCCTAATCCGGTTAGTGTTTCACTATCATCGTTGATGACATGATGTTATTATTATTACATGCTTTGATTAAGAACGACTCGAATTGATTGTATGTTGAATGATAGGAATCGTATAAAGATGATCTTGTAGTTGTATGGCATGATTATAAGTTTAAATCGATTCAATGGTGCTTGTTATGCTACTGTGACGATGTATGCTCCGGATTGATAACTTGTTGATATATTAGTGAAATCGGGTTATTATGAAATCAGTTTACATGAGGTTGTTATGTCTTGATAGTAATCCGAATGAATATGGTTATTGTTCATGATTTCGGTTAGGGTTCTTGAGATTGAATATATGAAATGTGCTTGTTAATGATGATGACGGCTGTAGATGATTAGGGTTTCTGTTTCTGTAATTGACTGCATGATATCCGTAACTGATTGTGATCAAACGTAACTGTTAATTGTCGAAAGATATTGCTACTCGAAACATAGTTGTGGTCGAAAGATGCTTGTTAGTCGAACCATAGTAGTGTTGACCGAAGGATAGCTTTGACCGAACCATAGGAGCATTGACCGAAGGATAGCATTGACCGAAACATAATTAAGTTGACCGAAAGATGACAGTTGGTCGAAAGATGGCATTGGTTCGAAACATAACTTTCGGTCCGAAGGATAACTGTGATAACTGTGTATCGAAAGATCACTAATGTACCGAAAGATAAGGGTGGATCGAAAGATATATAATTATGAACATATCTTAATGTTGGAATGTATGTTTGATTGATTTGGCATGCCATGATTAGTGATGAATGTTAACATTGGTATTCGTGTACACTAGCTGATGGTTTGATGTGAAACAATACGTGTTGTGCCGATATGCAAACTGACTGTTATGTGAACATTAAATTGCACGCGTATCATTGCGAACATGAACTGATTTGTTATACGTGCATACAATAGGACGTGATTAATTACTTGTGAGTGCATAACCTAGCATACCGAGCAAACCAAGGTGAGTTCACACAGCCAAGGCATGGGTTCCCAGGGTGGGAATGGGTTGGATGATTACTTGTGCATACTTTGATATTATAACGAACGATTAAACTGTTGATACTTACAAACTGCCTTCGCACACACCCTGGTCGGTAAAGACTATGGTCGCGAACGAACTACTCAACTGCCTTCGCACACACCCTGGTCGGTAAAGACTATGGTCGCGAACGAACTGATTAACCGCCTTCGCACACACCCTGGTCGGTAAAGACTATGGTCGCGAACTATTCGAACATAATCTTGGCACACCTGCCTGGGAGGCCGCTATGGAACTAATCATATGGAACGTAACGATTAAACCATTACTCACACAATACGATATTGAACTTTAAACTGTGAACTCGCTCAACTAGTTTGTTGATTATCTGCTGCATGCCTTGCAGGACCTTAGGTACTTATGGAGCTTGCACTGGAGGAGCGGGACGTTGTGGGCGGTGGATTATGAACGCTATGTTTAAACATTTCGAATAATTGAACTTATGGTTTACTTGGGTTATTCACTTATGCTTCCGCTACTGATACTATGTTTGTTTTGAAACATCAATTGTATTGAATAAGGTTTTACGAACTACTTTATTTATGTTATGCTATGTTCAATATGATTGATGGCTTGATCCTGGTCAGTCACGCTCCCAAGCGGTGATACTCCGCAGGTGGATTTTGGGGGTGTGACAACAAGTTTCAGAATTTATAGTTTAGGTCCCTGTTGTGGTTTAAGGCCATTTCCGACATGTTTAAGGCCCGTTAAGCCATCTTTAAGGCCCTAAAGTTTATTTAAGGTATGTTGAGTATATGTTGATGTTCCGGAGTATTTGTCGCATTAAACTGAGTATGTTTACGCACCAGTTTGCGTATAATTCTCCAGAAAGCGATGTAGAGTTTGAAATTGAACAAAAGTCAAAACATGAAAAATGTAAAACACAACCAAACAAACATTGGGATCAAATAACATTGTTTTATTGATAACTGAACTGTTCACAGTGATTATAAGCACAAATGTTACACTTTCCTAGCCTCGATTTCACAGCAAACAAAGCATCCTAGCATCGTAAGCACCTGTCACATACGTTAAGGTAAAAGTCAATACACATAGTGTAAAGGTGAGCATACAAGTTTAATAGCTATAGTAGAGTTCGAAATCGTTTACGCATAACCAGCACGTACATAGTATGAAATGAAGCACGTAAGTTATCGACATGATCCTATCAATACTAATGACTGCGGGTTGACTGCGCAAGGTAGTTCGTAATGCATGTTCACCACTGTGAATCATGTGATTAATTGTCCTTAACAAACCCTGAGTGAACAGGTGATGAGTCCAAACTAGAGTACTATCGTTGCTAAGGCAGGTAGACAGCAATCCATGTGTAAACATAACAAACAAGCATTCATTAAGTCACGTATAACATGCAGTAGCGGTTAGCATTTAAAGTATTGCGTAGTGTGTTCGATGTGATTTAGAACAAGTAACGTACGTAACACCCAAAAGTGCGTAAAGCAAAAAGGGTTCGAGTATACTCACAGCGATGATGGATTGAAAGGAGCACTAGAGCGAGATTAGCCTGATCAGAATGAGAGCATAAACGATAAGCGGTGCGTAAAACGGAGTAGAGTGTCAATGGATCAGACGGTAATCCGACCGAGTGGCAATCCGATCGGGTGGCGGGTTGATCGGCTGACAATCCATTCGGATGGTCATCCGATCGGGTGACCATTCGATTGGATTGTTACCTCATTTAGGATGGGTGTGTTTGTGTATGATGGTTTGTATTTTGAAGTTTTTGTTGTAGCATTTTGAAAACAGAGAAGTATCTCTACCCTTTAGGTCGGTCGATCGTACGACTGTTTGATCGGGCGACAATCCGATAGGTTGGACACTTAGTGAGAACAAGTTCACAGCAGTTTGTCACTCGATCGGATTGCAATCCGATTAGGTGGCAACCCGTTTGGAACTGTTATGTTGAAAATTGTTAAAGTGTTGAAGTTCAAAACATCACAAGGTCGGGTGGCAATCCGTTCGATGTTGAAAACCTTAAAAGTAAAAGTTAAGTGTGGGACCAAGGTGCAATCCGATCGGGTGGCAAGCCGATCGGGTGGCAATCCGATCGGGTGGCAATCTGATCGGGTGGCAATCCGATCGGACGGCAATCCGTCCCAGCGGCCTGATCGTCTTGTTACTTGGTTGTTTTGATAGTTTTGCGGTTTTCTCGAGATGGTACGATAACGTGCCAAACAACACAAACCTCGTCCAGACTTAGTGACCCGATCGGACAGGAATCACCCTAGTCCGACCAGTTAACTGTTCAGGACGGTGTTTCATGTTTAACCTGAAATCAACAATCTCTTGGATAGAATCCAGATCTTGAACCAACACATCACTAAGAAGGAGTAGAAGATCAGAACAAGCTCCGATCCTATCGGTTTGAGTGCATTGAGTGTAAAAGAGTTGAAAGAAAGTTAGAAAACCATCTTTCAATCCTTTACACCTTGAATATGTTCAGATCTAAGCAAGATTCTTGTTTATTCATGTGGAAATCGTTCAGATCCAAGTTGCTCTTGGTGGATTAAGGCCAAAACATGAAGTTCATAAGAACACCATGATGACATCATCCTAAAACACCTTGAATCTAGTGATTTCACGGTTAAAAGTTAAGATTCAAAAGATAGAAAGGTGTATGAGTGCGTGTAGATCAAGAAAGTACAAGATTTAGGTTGGAAACTTACAAGAATAGCAAGAAATCGGAAGAAATAGAGGCTGGAGTGAGCTTGGTCGAGTGGGAGCTGTCAACATCAAGTGATGTTGATATATGAGGGGTATTTATAGGGTTTCCTAAAAAGGAAAGTGGGGGAAAGTGAGGGGAAAGTGGCTGGTCGATCGGGTGGCAACTCGGTCGGTTGGCCACTCGATTCAAGTGTTCGGCGTGATGAGTTTTGCTGATTCGATTCGCGTGTTGAGCGTAGCGATGCGATAGAGTTTCTCATTCAAATTACTTTTAATCCCAACTACTATATCTAACATACAATCATCATAATTAACTTGGGTTTAGCGTTTGCGATTGAGTTGCGATTGCGTTTCGATTACTCACCACATTATAAACATAAATAAACATGCCCAAGTAACACATAAATGGCACACACACGTAAAACAATATCCAGAACGCATAATTCAGGTTGCGAATGCGATTGCGATGCGATAAGCGAATAAGTAATAAACATGCGATAAATAACGATTAAATAGCGATAAAACCTCGATTATTACAAGTACTCCACATAATACAACTAATGCGATAAATAAAATATATTATCTACAAGCCAAAGAAGTCAAAACAGGAATTGAGCAAGGAGTGACAGATTGTAATTAGCAATCTTTTCTTCCTTTGACATCAATCTTGACTTTGACTTTTGAAACACGGGGTGTTACAGCCTCCCCCTATTAAGGGAGTTTCGTCCCGAAATTAGGCTTCAGCCGTAACAAACAACTATGGGTACTTTTCCTTCATGTCGCTTTTGAGTTCCCAAGTGAAATCCGCGCCTCGCTTGCCTTCCCAGCGAACCTTCACAATGAGAATGCGTGAGCGCCAGAGCTGCTTGGTTTGACGGTCCATGATCTCGACAGGCTTCTCCACGAAGTGTAATGTTTCGTTTATTTGAAGGTCCTCCAACGAACTTGTAAATCATGCTCAGCAAGACACTTTCTGAGGTTTGACACATGGAAAGTCGGGTGAACGTTGTTAAGTTCCTCCTGTAGTTCGAGTCTGTAGGCCACTTTTCCGATCCTTTCCAGAGTCTTAAAGGGTCCAACAAATCGAGGCGCGAGCTTTCCTTTCTTTCCGAATCTAACCACACCCTTCCAAGGTGATACCTTTAGGAGTACATGGTCGCCAACGTCAAATTCAAGGGGCTTGCGTCGTCTATCGGCGTAACTTTTCTAACGACTCCGAGCTTTCAGCAGGTTGTCTCTTATTTGGAGGATTTTGTTTTTCGTTTCTTGCAGTAGCTCAAGACCGGTTAATTGCAAGTGACCAATCTCGTGCCATACAATTGGCGATCGACATCTTCTTCCGTATAGAGCCTCAAACGGTGCCATTTGAATGCTATAATGATAACTGTTATTATACGAGAATTCGACTAGAGGTAGGTAAGCATCCCAATTACCACCGAAATCTATGACACATGAGCGAAGCATGTCTTCCAAAGTACGAATCGTTCTTTCAGTCTGACCGTCGGTTTAGGAATGGAATGCGGTACTCAGATTAAGCGAAGTACCGAGAGCAAATTGGAACGTTTCCTATAGACGCAAAGTAAACCGACCATCGCGGTCAGAGATGATGTCGCGAGGCGTATCGTGTCGATAGATCACTTCGTTTTTGTAGATTCGTGTTGGTGCATATGTCTGTTGACTTCGTCTTGTATCGAGTCATGTAATAGATTAGATAGACCAAGACACGTAGTTCAAGAGAATAGGAAAACAGGCCTGAACTAGTCCACCTCGTGCGAACTGGCAGCACCAGTTCGTGCGACCTGGCTGTACTAGTTCATGCGACCTGAATCTCCTATAAATAGTGGTCTTGTGTTTGTCATTTAGAACTCCGGTAGCGAAGCTCTGCCGAAGTGTCTCCAGCTCGTGTAAAGTTGTTATATCAATACAATCGATATTTAATCTACTTCTAAGTGCATATCAAGTTGAATGGAGATCAAAACAATGAATTCCTCCTCTGATTTGGTCAAGAACTCTTCTGATTGACACGTTTAGATCAATTCAATGATCCTACAAGTGGTATCAGAGCTCAGGAGGAAGAGTTCTTACCATTTCAGCTTGTTTTCAAGGATAAAATCTGATTTCTACTCATTTCTACTCATCTTCTACACTTTTTCTTTAAAATTTCAATGAATTTACGGTTAAAATGATCTGATTTTGACATATAACACGTAAAACACTGTTTTAATCAGTCCGTGAACAAATCAGAACCTAAGTCAACCTAAAACTTGATAAAATTGACCAAATCTTGTGAAAACATGTCAGATCATTCGAAAACCATTCAGTTCGTGTGATATTGGACATCAGGTCACACGAGGTAGTCAGGTCGTTTGAAAATCTGATCAGATCGCACGAAAATCAGCCAGGTCATTTGGAATTGTAGTTTAGGTCATGCGAAGTGGTTAAAAGATCTTCAGATCGTGTGAAAAGGTTCCAGTTCGCGTGAAAATATTAACCAGGTTGTACGGTGTGAATTAACATTGGTCAGGTTGTGTGAAATTGACTCCAGCTCGCACGAAGTAGGTCCAGTTCGTGTGAAATCTGTTCAGGTCGTTTGAATTTAGCTTCAGGTCGCACGAGTTGGTTAGTCAAAGTTCCAGCTCGCACGGATTGAACTTCAAATCGTTTGAATAGACTGTTTTTGTGAAAACTCAATACCGAAACATGGACAACGAATTTTATAATGCCTTTGCTACTGCCCTGGGTACTCCTGTTACCGTTGCTCAGAGTGTAACCATGGAAAATGAAATGGGAACGTTGCAGAAAACCCCAAAGCTGATAAGCATTGAAGAATATTACAGTTGGCAAGAACGTTTCGAAAACTGGGTTCAAGCAAATCATTTAAGGTCTTGGGAGTGTATTGAAACAAAGTACGTTAGACCTCATAACAATGTGGGAGTTACAAAGAATATTTCTGAATTTACTGAAAAAGAGAGAGAAATGTACAAGGCAGAAAAAATGATGATCAGTTTACTTCAACAAGCTGTGAAAGAAGACATTTTCATATTACTTCAACATGATGATAGTGCACGTTCGATTTGGGAAGCACTTCGTACAAAATTTGAAGGAAGTACGGAGATGATCAAGAATAAAAAGTCACTATTAAAGAAAGAATTTGAATTGTTCTCAAGTTTGCCGGGTGAAACTACAAAGACTCTCATTGAGAGATATTGTCATCTAGTGTGTTCAATGAGCCGGTTGGATATCACTAAAGATCGTGAGGAATGGGTTGATGTGACACCTGTGTCACCGCGACCATCAAACAAATACCAAGCCGATGAAATATTGTATTTCATACTTGGGATCTTGTATAAATATGTGTATGTTTTGCACATATCAATTCTTGTTCAATTTCAAACTCTACAACGCTTTCTAGAGAATTATATGCAAACTGGTGCGTAAACGTACTTAGTTTAATGCGACAAATACTCCGGAACATCAACATATACTTAACATACCTTAAATAACCTTTACATAACTTAGAAATCAGTTTTGAAGGCTTTGGTATGGCAAAAACAAGTTAATTCGCTTACAGGGAATCAACTTGACAAACTGCGAAAGTATGCCAATTTGAACTGTAACAAACATTCCGAAACATGTCCATAAGTTAAACATACCATAAATATCCTTTACATAGCTTAGAAATAGGCTTTGAGGGGCTTGGTATGCTAAAATAAACTTTTGGGTCATTCAGGGACTAAAAGTGTCAAAAAGTGCACAAGTTTGCACTTTCGCGCATAACTTACGTTCTGAATACATCCGGACATCCAAAAATTTATGTAAGCATCCTTATATTATTCCTTAGTATTTGGCATAAGAAAAATCCATTCGTCGCGTCATTTGGATCGTCTTTCGCGCTTATGCGCATTCCGTCGTAATTAAGCGAACATCGCGATCGTACGACAAAACGAACCGACATCCGGAATATTTTTGAGCATATTTCAAGTCCCCTATACTTTAACTTCATCTTAGAGCCTTGAAATGAGGTTAACGGGGCTTAAACGTGCCAAAAATGGGTCAAATTGCATGTTTCTGAAGTGCAGGGACTAAAACTGAAAATTCTGATCTGTGACCCTCAGGCGGGGCGCGTAAGGATTGCCCAAATCCTTACGCGGGGCGCGTCAGACTCCCAGAACAGATAAGATCAGCTAGTCAGCAAATTTCAGCTGGTTTAACCACAACCACACAATCAATACTTGCCCTTTCAGCTCACTAAGGGACATTTTCAGTAACCACAAGTTTTCGACAAGTGTACGATCGCGATTCGATCACGTTTTTCAAGAAACAATCCAAACGGTTTGGGAAATACTATAAATACCCCACCCCCATTCTTGCAAAAACCCACACAATCTGATCAAGAGCTCTAAGTTGGAACCTTTGTTTCATACCTGAGCCATTTTGATCTAGATTAGCATTCGGGGACCCTCCGTAAGTATTATTTCGCTCTTTATTCGCTTTTCGAGTCCGAAAGTCAATGTTTTGTTGACTTTCTGCATTGACCAGCCTATGGTCAACCCGAAGTTCATGGAACTTCATAACGTGAGCGTGATCACGATGGTTATAGTCCATGGCGACTGTACCTACTGATTACCACGTTATCTAGGCTCAGTGACGAGTCGTAGTTTCGGCCAAAATGCGCATTCTTGCGTATTTTGTAACCAAACTACTCGTGAGCATCAAAGCCGTTTGTTTTGATGCCAAACCTGTTTTCTAAACTTAGTTAAGCATGTTCTAACATGCTTAGCTCGTCACTTTTAGTTTAGTGCTTATATAGGGTCGTAAGTTAAGCGATCTAAACCATCGCTTATACTTTCGAACCCGACCCATTTGGTCGATCATTAGGATTTGACCAAACACATTAGGTGACCATAGCTATAACCTTCCGAGGTTATGCCTTGTGGTCATGATGTTAGGCGTTCCAAACGCGTTCTACGCGAACGACGCGTTAAGGTAGCAAAAGCTACCTAAACGGGTCGTGATGGGTCGCAAGCACTTAGGTTAGGTTTCATTCTTATATGTAGGATTTGTTAAACCATATTACACGAGTTTCCATACTCGTTTGGTTTACGAACCCGCATACTATCCGATCCTTCCGATTTTGGTCCGGTATATTAATATAGCTACCTATTAGGTGCCGTTTGATATTCCGTGATTTCTAGCATTGTGTGATTATTACACAAGGAATTCAAAGCAATCTCAGGTGAGTACATAGAACCCCATCTTTTAAATGCTTTCGAGGTGTCAATGTGAGTACATTGAACCCCTCTTTTACTGTTTTCCAAACTGTTTTGGGGTGAAACACATGTGCCTATCTGTTACTTTCATGCTTTCCTGTTTTCACATCATATACTTGCTATGTTCGATAGTACATATATAGTACATGATTTCATTGTGTTTATGCTATGTATGTCCATCGTGTGCATACTTAGCACAACACTTTACATTACATTTCATGCTATGTATGCCCATTATGTGCGTACTTAGTACATCGCTTTACATTTCATGCTATGTATGCCCATTGTGTGCGTACTTAGTAAATCGTTTTACATTACATGCTATGTATGCCCATTGTGTGCGTACTTAGTACATTGCTTTACATTACATGCTATGTATGCCCATTGTGTGCGTACTTAGTACATTGTTTTACATTGCATTTCTGTTGCATATGCTCATCCAGCATATGAACACATTATGCTACATTTTGAACCGTTGTGACCATTTGACTATGTGAACCGTCTAAACCCGTTTGATTATATGAACCGTTTGTAACCATTGAACCGTGTGAACCAGTTGTATCCGTTGACATGATTTACATTTGACAATAGACATTTGACTATACATAAACATTTCTACCGTTGTTAAACATTTCATCTTGATGGTTTGGTTTGAGTAAGTGATTAAGTAACGAGGCGTGTGTAATATGATACAAGCATGGTGGATACGCCGCTGGTACTTCCTATATATAAGTGTTTGTATGGTATTACATATCGTAGCGTTATTTGAATCATTTCAATTTGAGACATATGACATTTTATACAAATAACACACTTTTCATGAGACATTGTTTTACAAACTCATTTTACATGGTTATCCGTTTAACCATACAGTGTTCTCTTATTTATACATATCATCTGATCTTATCGTTTTTCAAATGATTTACAAGACAAAGCAAATTACAAGGTTCATGACTAAACATTTTCTCAAACATAAGTCATGAATCCCGTTTTCACAAAACCAATGTATCTCACAGGCATTTTTATGCTGACGTACCTACTTTCACATGTGTTTTCAGGAGATGATGCATAGGACTTATCAAGACATACTTAGGCGGACCTGTGCCTTAGTGACTTAAAACGAGACAAGAACTAGTTAATTCATGTTATGTACTCTTTGGTTCTTGTTTAAACAATGTATACTTTCATATTTGATCAATAAAACGAAACTTCAATTGCCATGGATTTGAAACAATTGATTCTGTTACAACACTCCCCGACGTTTACGCCACGTTTTGTATGTTCTACGTGGTCGGGGTGTGACAGAAAAGTTGGTATCAGAGCCAATGGTTATAGGGAATTAGGTTATTAGTAATACTTTGACCTAGTCTATAACCTTCCTAGGACCCTAACGCGAGTTTACTTGCGTTTAGTCATAAAACAATACCGTCACCTATCCTTAGGCGACGACCACAACAAGAACATAAATTTCAAAACCGCTTTGAAAACTAATCATCTGTTCTTGGATGATTGATTACTAGGTTTTGAACCCTTTGTTATAAGGTTTTGAACCCCTTTGGGTTTTCAAAATCTCGTCAAGGTTTTGGGTCCTAAATAGTGTGAACACGTGCGAACTGGAAGAGTGAATGCCTGTACCCTGGGATTTCTGTCTAAGGTTAGAGTGTTCGTACAAATCCACATAATCGGACTAGTCACTCTTACCTGGGAACTCTTGGGGTGAGTGTCCACTTATAGGCGAGCATGTCTTCGCGATACACTATGAGGATCTATTTGCTTTGACTCAGCCTTGGTGTTGTTTGTTTGCTTCGTGGATTCAAATAAATGACCCTCAACCATGATTATGACCGGTAATTGTAACATCCTATTCTTACCCAATGCCATTTCATTTGTTTTCTTTCTTGTCTCTCATTTAGAATGCCTCCTCGACGCGAAAACCAGATAGCGACTGCAGAACTGGCAGAGATCATTGCGCAACAAATGGCTGCTCAATTCCCAAACCTCTTTGCTCAATGGAACCAAGCCAACAACAACAATAATGCCCACTGCAACTTCAAGACGTTCAACTCAGCTAAGCCATCAAAGTTTTCTGGGTCTCAAGGAGCGACTGCACTTCTACAATGGTTCGAGAGTTTAGAGAACACCTTCAGACATGTTCAATGTCCAAACGAGTGAAAGGTAGAATTCGCATCTAGCGTCTTTGAGAGACGAGCTTTGACATGGTGGAATGGTGTGATGAGAGATAGGGGTGCCGATGTGGCACTAGCTCAAACATGGCAAGAGCTTCGAGCTCTGATGATGAAGGAATTCTGTCCTCGTCACGAGATCAGGGATTTGGAAACGGAGTTCGACGATCTTAAGCAAGTTAGCGGTGAGCATCGAGCCTACACGGACCGTTATGAGGAGTTAAGTTTGTTATGCCCGGATATGGTTACACCTTTGGATAAGGCAATCGAAAAGTACATTGATGGCCTCCCTGACTCAATACAAGACATTGTGACTGGTAGCAACCCTACTACAGTCAGACAGGCCATTGAGCTATCTGCAACCTTGACTGAATCAAAGATCAGGAAAGGTAAACTTTTCCGAAAAGGTGACAAGAAACCGGTCGGGGAATCGAACCCAATCGGGGAATCAAAGACCATGGATGAACAGCCTGAATCCTCTAAAAAGTCAAAGAAGCGAAAGGCTTCTCAGAACTTCGCCGTGGTCGCTCACAATGGTCAAGCCAACCAACCAGCTCAACCCCCTGCTAGAAAACCATACAATGGAACTGCACCCTTGTGCAACCAATGTAGCCTCCATCATCACGCCAATGTACAGTGCCGCAAATGCCAAACTTGTGGACTCATAGGCCATACAACAAGAATCTGCCCAGCTGCAGCTGCACCAAACCAAGCTGGCAACAATCCCGCTCAAGGTCGTTTCCTACCAGGTTCTTGTTTCAACTGTGGCGAGATGGGTCATTTCCGAAGAAATTGCCCAAAGCTTGCTAATGCAAATCCAGCACAAGGATGATCATCTGACTGACTAGAAGACAACATCGTTTAGAAATAATCACGTCCTATGTATTATTTTCTTTTGTTGTCAAGATCCAAGAAACAGTTGTTATCATTGTTTATAAATAAATCTTTCATTTGCATTGCAATATATTTCTGTGGTTGCATGTATAAACGACATATCCCTTACAATACCGACAATCAAAGAACCGTATTCCTTGAAGAACAAACTACCCCCGAAATTCCCCCATTCTATGACCTCTTGCGTCTTCCACAAAATTCCTAAGAACCCGTTTATTCTAAGGAAACGAAGTACAAAGCGCAAGTTACAACATGAGACGAATACCCAAGGTACCACTATAAATCCTTAATAGGGCACCTAAGGATTTCCCGTAAGTCCTTAATTGTTGTATACCTTAATTCGAATGTGATAATCTTTGTAATCAAAAATCGAATTTTGGGAGATCTTCCTATCTTCTCAGATAGATTCCAGTAAACATTAAGGCCCGTCGACAGGCTTCCATATCCGTATTCAATCAATAACAAGTTAATAACAAATTTATAATCAAGTTAAACAATTATGTGACTTTGTGCTTATGTGTTCTCTTATGTGTTGTTGTGTGATCCAAATTATGTTATCCAAATCCTGGTAGAATCTTACATATCCTTGTACAAAAGATTCATAGTAGGATACCCAAAGGTATTACTTAAAATCCTCAATAGACTACTATGTTATAGTTAAGTCCCTTGGATTATAAAGTACTACTTCATAATTAGACCCCTTGAGTGGTCTAGATAAACAGATTGATCCAAAAATCTGGCTAGGGATATCATGTGATGATATAGCTGAAAGGACTCCTTGGTGGCCTAACTAAGAAGATCCCCTGTCGATCTAATTAAAAGGAACCGATGGAAGTCTAATCACCCTCATCACAAGTTTGATATCTTTCCCCAAAACATTACAAAACAAACTGTGCGGACTATGCAAGGGATTACGTAATTATGGATGCATACATAATTATGGAATTTAGTGCACAGAAATCACAGCAAGTTCTGTCATGTGTCTAGAGTTAACCCTATTCATTTCCAACTCTGATGAAGCAACCGTTGAAAATGACTCCGTTAGTTCATTTTCGTTCTGACGATTTATCCATTGGGGAAATGAATATCCGTTGTGTAATCCTTCATTTCCAACTCTGATGAAGCAACCGTTGAAAATGACTCCGTTAGTTCATTTTCGTTTCTGACGATTTATCCGTTGGGGAAATGAATATCCGTTGTGTAATCCTTCATTTCCAACTCTGATGAAGCAACCGTTGAAAATGACTCCGTTAGTTCATTTTCGTTTCTGACGATTTATCCGTTGGGGAAATGAATATCCGTTGTGTAATCCTTCATTTCCAACTCTGATGAAGCAACCGTTGAAAATGACTCCGTTAGTTCATTTTCGTTTCTGACGATTTATCCGTTGGGGAAATGAATATCCATTGTGTAATCCTTCATTTCCAACTCTGATGAAGCAACCGTTGAAAATGACTCCGTTAGTTCATATTCGTTTCTGACGATTTATCCGTTGGGGAAATAAATATCCGTTGTGTAATCCTTCATTTCCAACTCTGATGAAGCAACCGTTGAAAATGACTCCGTTAGTTCACTTTCGTTTCTGACGATTTATCCGTTGGGGAAAATGAATATCCGTTGTGTAATCCTTCATTTCCAACTCTGATGAAGCAACCGTTGAAAATGACTCCGTTAGTTCATTTTCGTTTCTGACGATTTATCCGTTGGGGAAATGAATATCCATTGTGTAATCCTTCATTTCCAACTCTGATGAAGCAACCGTTGTAAATGACTCCGTTAGTTCATTTTCGTTTCTGACGATTTATCCGTTGGGGAAATGAATATCCGTTGTGTAATCCTTCATTTCCAACTCTGATGAAGCAACCGTTGAAAATGACTCCGTTAGTTCACTTTCGTTTTTGACGATTTATCCGTTGGGGGAAATGAATATCCGTTGTGTAATCCTTCATTTCCAACTCTGATGAAGCAACCGTTGAAAATGACTCCGTTAGTTCACTTTCGTTTCTGACGATTTATCCATTGGGGAAAATGAATATCCGTTGTGTAATCCTTCATTTCCATTTCTGATGAGGCAACCATTGAAAATGACTCCGTCTGTTCATTTCGTTTCTGAAGAATGACCGTTAAAGGAAATGACAGGACATTACTTTGCATATCGCTGATGGTTATTTGGCAGAATCACAAATAGACTCCTACGAATAAATTTCGGGACGAAATTTCCTAAAGTAGGGGAGACTATGACACCTGTGTCACCGCGACCATCAAACAAATACCAAGCCGATGAAATATTGTATTTCATACTTGGGATCTTGTATAAATATGTGTATCTTTTACACATATCAATTCTTGTTCAATTTCAAACTCTACAACGCTTTCTAGAGAATTATACGCAAACTGGTGCGTAAACGTACTCAGTTTAATGCGACAAATACTCCGGAACATCAACATATACTTAACATACCTTAAATAACCTTTACATAACTTAGAAATAAGTTTTGAAGGCTTTGGTATGGCAAAAACAAGTTAATTCGCTTACAGGGAATCAACTTGACAAACTGCGAAAGTATGCCAATTTGAACTGTAACAAACATTCCGGAACATGTCCATAAGTTAAACATACCATAAATATCCTTTACATAGCTTAGAAATAGGCTTTGAGGGGTTTGTTATGCTAAAATAAACTTTTGGGTCATTCAGGGACTAAAAGTGTCAAAAAGTGCACAAGTTTGCACTTTCGCGCATAACTTACGTTCTGAATACATCCGGACATCCAAAAATTTATGTAAGGATCCTTATATTATTCCTTAGTATTTGGCATAAGAAAAATCCATTCGTCGCGTCATTTGGATCGTCTTTCGCGCTTATGCGCATTCCATCGTAATTAAGCGAACATCGCGATCGTACGACCAAACGAACCGACATCCGGAATATTTTTGAGCATATTTCAAGTCCCCTACACTTTAACTTCATCTTAGAGCCTTGAAATGAGGTTAACGGGGCTTAAATGTGCCAAAAATGGGCCAAATTGCATGTTTCTGAAGTGCAGGGACTAAAACTGAAAATTCTGATATGTGACCCTCAGGCGGGGCGCGTAAGGATTGCCCAAATCCTTACGCGGGGCGCGTCAGACTCCCAGAACAGATAAGATCAGCTAGTCAGCAAATTTCAGCTGGTTTAACCACAACCACACAATCAATACTTGCCCTTTCAGCTCACTAAGGGACATTTTCAGTAACCACAAGTTTTCGACAAGTGTACGATCGCGATTCGATCACGTTTTTCAAGAAACGATCCTAACGGTTCGGGAAATACTATAAATACCCCACCCCCCCCCCCATTCTTGCAAAAAACCCACACAATCTGATCAAGAGCTCTAAGTTGGAACCTTTGTTTCATACCTGAGCCATTTTGATCTAGATTAGCATTCGGGGACCCTCCGTAAGTATTCTTTCGCTCTTTTATTCGCTTTTTGAGTCCGAAAGTCAACGTTTTGTTGACTTTCTGCATTGACCAGCCTATGGTCAACCCGAAGTTCATGGAACTTCATAACGTGAGCGTGATCACGATGGTTATAGTCCATGGCGACTGTACCTACTGATTACCACGTTATCTAGGCTCAGTGACGAGTCGTAGTTTCGGCCAAAATCCGCATTCTTGCGTATTTTGTAACCAAACTACTCGTGAGCATCAAAGCCGTTTGTTTTGATGCCAAACCTGTTTTCTAAACTTAGTTAAGCATGTTCTAACATGCTTAGCTCGTCACTTTTAGTTTAGTGCTTATATAGGGTCGTAAGGTAAGCGATCTAAACCATCGCTTATACCTTCGAACCCGACCCATTTGGTCGATCATTAGGATTCGACCAAACACATTAGGGGACCATAGCTATAACCTTCTGAGGTTATGCCTTGTGGTCACGATGTTAGGCGTTCCAAACGCGTTCTACGCGAACGACGCATTAAGGTAGCATAAGCTACCTAAACGGGTCGTGATGGGTCGCAAGCACTTAGGTTAGGTTTCATTTTAGTATGTAGGCTTTGTTAAACCATATTACACGAGTTTCCATACTCGTTTGGTTTACGAACCCGCATACTATCCGATCCTTCCGATTTTGGTCCGGTATATTAATATAGCTACCTATTAGGTGCCGTTTGATATTCCGTGATCTCTAGCATTGTGTGATTATTACACAAGGAATTCAAAGCAATCTCAGGTGAGTACATAGAACCCCATCTTTTAAATGCTTTCGAGGTGTCAATGTGAGTACATTGAACCCCTCTTTTACTGTTTTCCAAACTGTTTTGGGGTGAAACACATGTGCCTATCTGTTACTTTCATGCTTTCCTGTTTTCACATCATATACTTGCTATGTTCGATAGTACATATATAGTACATGATTTCATTGTGTTTATGCTATGTATGTCCATCATGTGCATACTTAGCACAACACTTTACATTACATTTCATGCTATGTATGCCCATTGTGTGCGTACTTAGTACATCGCTTTACATTTCATGCTATGTATGCCCATTGTGTGCGTACTTTGTACATCGTTTTACATTACATGCTATGTATGCCCATTGTGTGCGTACTTAGTACATTGCTTTACATTACATGCTATGTATGCCCATTGTGTGCGTACTTAGTACATTGTTTTACATTGCATTTCTGTTGCATATGCTCATCCAGCATATGAACACATTATGCTACATTTTGAACCGTTGTGACCATTTGACTATGTGGACCGTCTAAACCCGTTTGATTATATGAACCGTTTGTAACCATTGAACCGTGTGAACCAGTTGTATCCGTTGACATGATTTACATTTGACAATAGACATTTGACTATACATAAACATTTCTACCGTTGTTAAACATTTCATCTTGATGGTTTGGTTTGAGTAAGTGATTAAGTAACGAGGCGTGTGTAATATGATACAAGCATGGTGGATACGCCGCTGGTACTTCCTATATATAAGTGTTTGTATGGTATTACATATCGTAGCGTTATTTGAATCATTTCAATTTGAGACATATGACATTTTATACAAATAACACACTTTTCATGAGACATTGTTTTACAAACTAATTTTACATGGTTATCCGTTTAACCATACAGTGTTCTCTTATTTATACATATCATCTGATCTTATCGTTTTTCAAATGATTTACAAGACAAAGCAAATTACAAGGTTCATGACTAAACATTTTCTCAAACATAAGTCATGAATCCCGTTTTCACAAAACCAATGTATCTCACAGGCATTTTTATGCTGACGTACCTACTTTCACATGTGTTTTCAGGAGATGATGCATAGGACTTATCAAGACATACTTAGGCGGACCTGTGCCTTAGTGACTTAAAACGAGACAAGAACTAGTTAATTCATGTTATGTACTCTTTGGTTCTTGTTTAAACAATGTATACTTTCATATTTGATCAATAAAACGAAACTTCAATTGCCATGGATTTGAAACAATTGATTCTGTTACAACACTCCCCGACGTTTCCGCCACGTTTTGTATGTTCTGCGTGGTCGGGGTGTGACAGTTGAAAAATTAGCCGATGCTTTACCTCAAAAAGAGTGGGGTACATATCTTATGATTTTGAAGAATACCGGAGAGTATAATAGATTGACAATTGCTCAATTCATTGAAAAACTTGAAGGACAAGATCTTAAACAACAAAAGATCGCTAGAATGAACAATTCAAGTGGTCAACAAGATATCAAGATGTATTTCAAAGGAAATGTTTAAAATATTGAATCTAGTCCGAAGATCCAAACCGCTTTCAGGGCAGAAAACTCATCCGGATCACTCAATCAAAGTTCAAACAAAAATAGTTCATATCCGAGTGTTAATCCTCATGTTTCAGCTTCAAGTTATCAATCTCAAATCTCAAACAATGGTAATGGTCATGTGCTACAATGCAACATCGCGTTGCATCTTCAGAATGGTCAAAATTTCTCTGAAGAAGTCGCTAAATGTCATATGGCATTACTAGTTACCGTGTTAGAATCATATGGGAGTTTGGTTGCTAGAAGAATCGGAAATCCTATGTTAACAAAAGAGGATTACGATCAGATTACACACGCCTCATTTAGCTGAGAAATTAGAGCTAATGGATATTAAGTGGTGCTTAGCGAGCGTGTTGAGGAGAGCTGAGAAATTTATGCAGATTACAGGAAGAGATGACTTACGTGATGCTAATGTTTCTACTTTAGGTTTTGATAAGTCTAAAGTTATTTATTTTCGGTGCAGGGAAAAAGGACATTTCAAGAGGGAATGTACCAACCGAGAAGCAAGTGGAGCTCAGAATCCTTTCGGGAACAATGATTATTATCGAAAAGAAATATATCATCAGGTAGCTCAACAACCGTCATCATCCCGTGCTATTAAAGATGGAAAGAAGAAAGCTTGTATTTGTCACACCCCCAAAATCCACCTGCGGAGTAACACCGCTTGGGAGCGTGACTGACCAGGATCAAGCCACCAATCGTATAGAACAACGTAAATAGTATAAGTAATTTTCATTTAACCAAACCAATCCATATGAAGGGTGTTCAAAACATAAATGTAATAACAAAGTTTAGCGGAAGCGTATGAGTAAAAGCCCAATCATAAATAAAGTATGTAATGTCATAATGTTTAAATCAAGCATTCACGATCCTTGTCCACAACGACCGCGCCTCCCAGTGCAAGCTCCATGCATACCGAACGACCTGCAAGGTATGTAACAGAGAGTCAACCACTAGTTGAGCGAGTTCACAGTAAGTAAGTTTGTTATAGTAAGTTCCTTTCGTAACGTGTGTCTCTACCGGGCCGATAGTATGTTCTATTGGTGGGGGCTTCCCATAATTGCATATACACTAGATTATTTGTAACCATAAGTGTTCTTCTTAATCCGAGAACAGTAGTACGTACAAGGTTTACGTAGGCTTTACGTAAGTGTCCTTCACAAACCGAGGACAGTGGTACGCGGGGGTTTACGTAGGTTTTACGTAAGTGCCTGACACAACCGAGGCAGTAGTGAGTATAAGTTCACGTAGGTTTTACGTGAGTGTCCTTCGCAACCTGAGGACAGTGATGAGTACAGGTATACGTAGGTTTTACGTATGTGTCCTGCGCATCCGAGGACGATGGTAGATAGTCTAGTAACAGTGTAAGTACAGGTATCTATTCAATCTCATTCCTTCAATCCCATTACCAAACCCTGGGAATCCCATGCCTTGGTAAGAGTGTGAACTCACCTTGGTTTTCTCGGTATGTTATTGCTTCTAGTGTAAATAAATGATTAGGTCCGTTACACACGACCTAGGGTACATTGCACATAAACTCGATGTAAGTGTTTATATTCGATTAGGGTTTACAAGTCCTTAGTATCCAATCAACTGTGTTCCGTGTGATAATTGTTTACCGAATGACATGCCAAAGATTGCACAGTAACATACAGTAACGTACAGCAACATACAGTAAGTAACATTCAGTAACATACATACAGTGGTGACAGGATAATTGTTTTTCATTCAACATCTACTTGGTTCTGTCAACAACTCAACAAATTCGGGCTGTATAAACATTGACAAAGCTCAGACTACACAAGCATGATGAAATTCGGACAAGTGCATCAAGCATAAAACTCAGACAAGCAACCCCTAGTGAAACTCGGACCATAACATAAGCATAAACTCGGACATATGCTTTCCTTAATCACAAGTTCGGACAAGGCTTTACCTTGTCAAAAATTCGGACCCTACCTAGGCACAAAACTCGGACCATATTACCCTTGACAAAAGTCGGACCCTTATGTTCTTCTCTCAAAAATTCGGACATACATAAACATCACAAAGGTCGGACCCTAGCAACATCATAAAAGTCGGATCCCCCCTTAACATTCAAAAAGTCGGACCCCCCCCCCCCTTTAACATATAAGAGTCGGACCAAGTCCCTTGTACAAACTCAGACCAACCAAATCAATGAAACATCGGACCATTACAATTTAAATGAAATTCGGACTCAAGGGTTCTAGGTGATAAAATTCGGACTTCATGTCTCCTTAATAAAAATTCGTACATATCATGTATATTATTCAAAAGTCGGACCATATTGTGTTTAAGCAAAACTCAGACTTTTCAACATGCGTGAATTCCAAAAATCATTTCATAGAATCAATGGAACAGTTACGTTTGTAGAAGACTACGATCAAAACCCTAATCTTCATACTTTGGTAATGCTGTAATCAAATCAAAATCAAACAATTCTAACATATCATGCATCTTAACATCAGGCAAATGATTATACAACTACTCATAACCACTTCACAATAATCAGAATCAACAAACACAGAACCATTACATGTAGAACTAGGGTTTTGCATGAGTCACATAATCAAAGATTTACAACAAGAAATCATTGAACAATTACCTTGGATTGATTCTAGATGGATTGAAAGATCAAGATTGATGCAAGAGAACTTGTGCCAATGAGAAAGAAGATGATTGCAAGAGAGGGTTGTAGAGAAATCTTGAAGATACGTATGATGATTTGTGAAATCATTTGTGAGCGAGGTTAGGGTTAAGAGTTACTAATCATTTCACTAACTACTCTACTCACCCCTAAGTATCATCTTTTACATAAAGCACACGCATCCCAATATAATTTACAGTTTCATCACCAAGTTCATGTATTTGCCAAATCTTTCGTAAATAACACATAACCATGCACAATCACAATACACTTTATCAAATCAAAACGTTTATAGTTACAAAGCAACAAATTGTATAAGTAACAACTAAACAAACAGTTAACGTGCAATAAATGCGAAAGTGGAATCTCGAAAACTCGAGTTGTCACATTATCCCCAACTTGAAAGAAATTTCGTCCCGAAATTTAGCATGTGGTTACTGAGGAAGCTAGTTAAGTTGTATCGTTTACTGGATTTCCTAGGGTGTCACATCATCCCCCCGTTGATTTGGAATTTCATCCCGAAATTCTGTAGTAGCTTCAGCCTCAGCAGTGGTTGCACGGTTTTCAAATAACTGGGGATATTTGAGTTCCATTTGGTCTTCTCGTTCCCAGGTGTACTCTGGGCCACGACGGGAGTTCCAACGAACTCATACAAGAGGTATTCTAGTGTTCTTGAGGACCTTAACATCTCGGTCCGTGATTTCAACTGGTTCCTCGACGAAGTGCAACTGTTTGTCGATACTGAGTTCCTTCAAAGGAACTATGAGGGTCTATCTGACAAACACTTCTTCAGATTCGACACGTGGAAAACATTGTGAACTGCACCGAGTTCAGCTGGTAGGTTTAGTCTGTAGGCTACTTTTCCTATTCTTTCAGTGATTTCGAACGGTCCAACATACCGCGGATTGAGCTTGCCCTGTTTACCAAAACGAACCACACCCTTCCAGGGTGAGACTTTAAGTAGCACTCGATCCCCAACTTGGAACTCGAGTGGCTTCCTGCGCTTATCAGCGTAACTTTTCTGACGGTCACGAGCTACCGCCATGCGTTGTCGTATCTGTGCAATTCGTTCAGTAGCATCAACTACCATTTCTAGACCTGTGATCTGACTATCCCCCACCTCTGCCCAACAGAGAGGTGACCGGCATTTACATCCGTACAATGCCTCGAATGGAGCGGCCTGAATGCTGGTGTGGTAACTGTTATTGTACGAAAACTCCACTAAAGGGAGATGCTTTTCCCAGCTGTTGCCGAAATCAATAACACACGCCCGAAGCATGTCTTCTAGAGTCTGGATAGTGCGCTCAGACTGCCCATCTGTGTGTGGATGGTAAGCTGTGCTCATGTCTAGCCGAGAGCCAAAAGATTTGTGCATTGCTTGCCATAATTCTGAAGTGAATCACGCATCCCGATCCGAAATAATAGAAGTTGGCACTCCGTGCCTCGAAACAACTTCCTTCAAGTAGACGTCTGCTAAGGTAGAGAACTTATCCATTTCTTTGATAGCCAAGAAATGAGCAGACTTTGTGAGTCGATCTACGATCACCCAAATAGTATCATTCCCACGCTGGGATCTAGGCAGGCCAGTAACAAAATCCATGGAAATTTCTTCCCATTTCCACTGTGGTATCTTGGGTTGCTGAAGTAGGCCTGAGGGTTTCTGGTACTCCGTCTTGACCCTCGCACAGGTCAAACACTTGCCGACGTAAGTTGCTATGTGGGCCTTCATGCTAGGCCACCAATATGTAGTTCTGAGATCGTGATACATTTTATCCGAACCTAGATGTACCGAGTAGCGAGACTTGTGAGCTTCATCCATTACAAGTTCTCGTAAACCGCCATATAGTGGGACCCAAATACGCCCCGTTACGTAGTAGGCGCCGTCTTCCCTCTGTTCCAATCGTTGCCTTGAGCCACGTAAGGCTTCAGCCCTTACGTTTTCTGGTTTCAATGCTTCTACCTGAGCATCTCGTATCTGTGCAGGAAGACTAGACTGAATAGTGAGCTGCAAGGCTCGTACACACCTAGGTAGAGTGTCTTTTCGAGTGAGAGCGTCAGCCACAACATTGGCTTTGCCTGGATGGTACTTGATGGCACATTCGTAATCATTCAGTAGTTCAACCCATCGTCGTTGACGCATGTTCAATTCCTTCTGCTTGAAGATATGCTCGAGACTCCTATGATCGGTGTAAATAGTGCACTTGGTACCGTACAGGTAGTGTCGCCATATCTTGAGCGCGAAAACAACAGCTCCCAGCTCTAAATCGTGCGTCGTGTAGTTTCGTTCATGAACCTTAAGTTGGCGCGAGGCGTAAGCAATGACTTTATCCCTTTGCATCAATACACAACCAAGACCCTGAATTGATGCGTCGCAGTAAACCACAAAGTCGTCCGTGCCCTCTGGCAATGAGAGAATAGGTGCGCTGCAGAGCCTATCTTTTAGGTATTGAAAAGCCGTTTCTTGTGTATTACCCCAACAATAGGTAACACCTTTCTGTGTCAACAAAGTAAGCGGCTGTGCGATCTATGAGAAGTCTTTAATGAATCGTCTGTAGTAACCCGCCAAACCCAAGAATTGGCGTATTTCTGTTGGTGTACGCGGTGCAGGCCAGTTCTTGATCGAATCTACCTTGGATGGATCAACATGAATCCCATCCTTGTTTACCACATGGCCCAAAAAGTGAACTTCACGAAGCCAGAAGTCGCATTTTGAAAACTTAGCGTACAGTTGTTCCTTTCGAAGAAGTTCCAAGATAAGACGTAGATGCTGCTCGTGCTCCTCCTGACTCTTGGAGTAGATCAGGATGTCGTCAATGATAACTATCACAAACTTGTCTAGGTAAGGCTTGCACACCCTGTTCATAAGATCCATGAAAACTGCCGGTGCATTTGTTAGCCCGAATGGCATGACTAGGAACTCGTAGTGGCCGTAGCGAGTTCTGAATGCTGTCTTAGAGACGTCCTCATCCCGGACTCTCAGCTGATGGTAACCTGACCTTAGATCAATCTTGGAGTAGTAGCTCGACCCTTGCAACTGGTCGAATAAGTCATCAATACGTGGTAGAGGGTAGCGGTTCTTCACTGTCACCTTGTTCAGTTTGCAGCAATCTATGCACATCCTGAAAGTTCCATCTTTCTTCTTCACAAACAGTACTGGAGCTCCCCAGGGCGAAGAGCTAGGGCGAATAAAACCCTTATCCAAGAGCTCTTGTAGTTGCTTTGACAGTTCTTCCAGTTCGGTTGGAGCTAAACGATATGGTGCGCGAGCTATAGGTGTTGCTCATGGAGCTAGCTCGATTTGAAACTCGACCTGGCGATGAGGCGGTAGACCAGGTAAATCTTCAGGAAACACTTGAGGAAATTCGCGTACAACTGGGATATCCTCTATTCTTTTCTCTTTCGTTGATGCATCAGTAACTAGTGCCAAAATGGCAGTGTGACCCTTTCGTAAACATTTCTGAGCCTTCAGGAAGGAGATGATGCCAACCACAGCACCACTCTTGTGACCTTGAATTTCGAGAGGTTCCTTACCAGCACGGGGAATACGAACTATCTTCTCCTCGCATAGGATCTCTGCTTGCTGTTTGGATAACCAGTTCATACCAATGACGATGTCAAAACTACCCAGAACTATAGGAATGAGGTCGATGGAGAAAGTCTGACCAGCGAGGATAAGATTACAACCCTGAACTACGTGTGTGGCCTCTAGACTTTTACCATTAGCTAACTCTACGACATGTTTGGTGTTTAGGGGAGTTGGTGCACGTTTTAACATTTGGCTAACTTTCAAAGACACATAACTTGTATCCGCACCCGAATCAAACAATACAGTAACATAAAAGTCGTCGAGAAGAAACTTACCCATAACCACGTTGGGATCATTTCTGGCATCACCCTGCCCCAGCACAAATACTTGTCCCCTAGCTTCGTTGCCGTTGTTGTTTCCCCCATTGTTGTTGTTGCCATTGCCCTGATTGTTGTTATTGTTGTTGTTGTTGTTCTGGTTTCAGTTTAACTGAGGGCAGTGTCTTTTGAAGTGACCTTCAGCGCCACAATGAAAACATCCCTTGTTGCCCTGTTACTGATTCTGCTGTGCTTGCTACTGCTGCTGATTCTGATTCGCAGGCCGTGGGCTCCTAGAATCCTTGGCCTCATGACCCATCTTGAGGCACCTTTGACAGCGACCCTTGTTACACTGGCCACTGTGGTGTCTGTTACAGTTGTTACACCTTGGAAGGTTCCCTCGATATCCACCCTGCCTGTGACTGCCCGAAGATTGCTGACTAGGGCTCTGATAGTTGTCAGTCATTCGTTGCTGAACCTGTGACTGAACTGAAGCTGATCCCTTGCTGGAATCCCCATCCCATTTTCTCTTGTTGTCACTGGGAGTAGCAAGAGTAGCAGAAGTGGTAGTGGTGGCAGTAGCGCTGATACGTTTAGGCAGCTTGTTCTGTTCCACTGCCTGATCCGTGAGGCGATGAGCAAGGCGTTGAATAGCCTGGATATTGTCAAGATTAGCCGATGTTACATGGCTCTGAATTTCTGGTGCCAACCCTTTGAGATACAACTCAATACGTCTAATAGGAGGGTCCACCATAGTTGGACACAGAACTGCCAGCTCGTTTGACCTTTTAGTATATGCCTCAATTTCCGACCCAGTCATCTTCAAATGAAAGAACTCCACTTCTAACTTGTGGATGTCGTCGCGTGTGCAGTATTCCCGTTTAATCAGTTCCTTGAAATCATTCCAAGGAGTGGCGTTTGCAGCTGCCAATCCCAAAAGTTGAACTTGCGCATTCCACCAAGTCAGCGCAATTCCTTCTAGTGTGCCAGTGGCGTACCTCACCCTGCGAGCCTCAGGGCATTCACACATTTCAAACACAGCCTCGAGCTTTTCAAACCAATGGAGGAGTCCCACTGCTCCCTCCGTGCCACTGAACGTGCTTGGACGACAGTCCATGAAATTCTTGAAAGTGCAAACAGGTGGCTGAGCGTGTTGACCTGTTGTGTATATAAGAACAGGACAAGGTTAAGCACAAGAGTTGTTTAGGAATGTAGGATGTAAAGATCCTAGTGTGAGTTACGACTGCAGGGTATACCTCCTGCTTGTGCGGCTGCAAGTGCCGCAGCAACTTGTTCGCTGATAAGAGCTGTCAACTGGGCTTGTGTCAAGTTGATACGTCCAGCCATGATCTTCATAGCAAATGTAACATAAGTGAGAGAGGTTCGCGAATAATGCGATGACAGAAGAGAGTAAGCACACAAGTGTTCTCAAGCAATAACGAATAGTAAGCAATGTAATCTAAGCATACCACGAGCAAAGTTCTATGTAATTCTAGCATGTAGGCAATAAACATAAACCTTATTACCTAGGATGTTGAGTCTTGCACGTGGAGCGAGGCGTCGTTGTGGATCGTTGAGCACTGTACTGGTTATAGTCTGGTTTTAATAAAAACGTTTTTCCCATTTTAAAACCAAGTTCTCTATAACCAATGGCTCTGATACCAATCTGTCACACCCCCAAAATCCACCTGTGGAGTAACACCGCTTGGGAGCGTGACTGACCAGGATCAAGCCACCAATCGTATAGAACAACGTAAATAGTATAAGTAATTGTCATTTAACCAAACCAATCCATATGAAGGGTGTTCAAAACATAAATGTAATAACAAAGTTTAGCGGAAGCGTATGAGTAAAAGCCCAATCATAAATAAAGTATGTAATGTCATAATGTTTAAATCAAGCATTCATGATCCTTGTCCACAACGACCGTGCCTCCCAGTGCAAGCTCCATGCATACCTAACGACTTGCAAGGCATGTAACAGAGAGTCAACCACTAGTTGAGCGAGTTCACAGTAAGTAAGTTTGTTATAGTAAGTTCCTTTCGTAACGTGTGTCTCTACCGGGCCGATAGTATGTTCTATTGGTGGGGGCTTCCCATAATTGCATATACACTAGACTATTTGTAACCATAAGTGTTCTTCTTAATCCGAGAACAGTAGTACGTACAAGGTTTACATAGGCTTTACGTAAGTGTCCTTCACAAACCGAGGACAGTGGTACGCGGGGGTTTACGTAGGTTTTACGTAAGTGCCTGACACAACCGAGGCAATAGTGAGTATAAGTTCACGTAGGTTTTACGTGAGTGTCCTTCGCAACCTGAGGACAGTGATGAGTACAGGTATACGTAGGTTTTACGTATATGTCCTGCGCATCCGAGGACGATGGTAGATAGTCTAGTAATAGTGTAAGTACATGTATCTATTCAATCTCATTCCTTCAATCTCATTCCCAAACCCCGGGAATCCCATGCCTTGGTAAGAGTGTGAACTCACCTTGGTTTGCTCGGTATGTTATTGCTTCTAGTGTAAATAAATGATTAGGTCCATTACACACGACCTAGGGTACATTGCACATAAACTCGATGTAATTGTTTATATTCGATTAGGGTTTACAAGTCCTTAGTATCCAATCAACTGTGTTCCGTGTGATAATTGTTTACCGAATAACATGCCAAAGATTGCACAGTAACATACAGTAACGTACAGCAACATACAGTAAGTAACATTCAGTAACATACATACAGTGGTGACAGGATAATTGTTTTTCATTCAACATCTACTTGGTTCTGTCAACAACTCAACAAATTCGGACTGTATAAACATTGACAAAGCTCAGACTACACAAGCATCATGAAATTCGGACAAGTGCATCAAGCATAAAACTCAGACAAGCAACCCCTAGTGAAACTCGGACCATAACATAAGCATAAACTCGGACATATGCTTTCCTTAATCACAAGTTCGGACAAGGCTTTACCTTGTCAAAAATTCGGACCCTACCTAGCCACAAAACTCGGACCATATTACCCTTGACAAAAGTCGGATCCTTATGTTCTTCTCTCAAAAATTCGGACATACATAAACATCACAAAGGTCGGACCCTAGCAACATCATAAAAGTCGGATCCCCCCTTAACATTCAAAAAGTCGGACCCCCCCCCTTAACATATAAAAGTCGGACCAAGTCCCTTGTACAAACTCGGACCAACCAAATCAATGAAACATCGGACCATTACAATTTAAATGAAATTCGGACTCAAGGGTTCTAGGTGATAAAATTCGGACTTCATGTCTCCTTAATAAAAATTCGGACATATCATGTATACTATTCAAAAGTCGGACCATATTGTGTTTAATCAAAACTCAGACTTTTCAACATGCGTGAATTCCAAAAATCATTTCACAGAATCAATGGAACAGTTACGTTTGCAGAAGACTACGATCAAAACCCTAATCTTCATACTTTGGTAATGCTGTAATCAAATCAAAATCAAACAATTCTAACATATCATGCATCTTAACATCAGGCAAATGATTATACAACTACTCATAACCACTTCACAATAATCAGAATCAACAAACACAGAACCATTACATGTAGAACTAGGGTTTTGCATGAATCACATAATCAAAGATTAACAACAAGAAATCATTGAACAATTACCTTGGATTGATTCTAGATGGATTGAAAGATCAAGATTGATGCAAGAGAACTTGTGCCAATGAGAAAGAAGATGATTGCAAGAGAGGGTTGTAGAGAAATCTTGAAGATACGTATGATGATTTGTGAAATGATTTGTGAGGGAGGTTAGGGTTAAGAGTTACTAATCGTTTCACTAACTACTCTACTCACCCCTAAGTATCATCTTTTACATAAAGAACACCCATCCCAATATAATTTACAGTTTCATCACCAAGTTCATGTATTTGCCAAATCTTTCGTAAATAACACATAACCATGCACAATCACAATACACTTTATCAAATCAAAACGTATATAGTTACAAAGCAACAAATTGTATAAGTAACAACTAAACAAACAGTTAACGTGCAATAAATGCGAAAGTGGAATCTCGGAAACTCGAGTTGTCACAGTATTACTATGCCTCCAGATCAAGAAGATGAAAAATTGCCAGAGGGATTTAGCTGGGACAAATATATTCTGGCTGAAAGTAACTCAAAGTTTAGAGCATTTATTGCATAGATCATTCAAGAGCCTGAGTTGATGAAAGAATGGATGGATGTGATTGCAGAAGATGAGAAAAGTCAAGATGAAGAGTCTGTCACTTCAGAAGATAGTTCAGAAAAGACACCAGTTTTTTATCAATCATCAATTGATTGTAGTGATGATGATGATGAAGAAATTAAACAAATACACATTGGTAAAACTCATCTATCTCCTGAAAGTTTCAAATTTTATTTTGCAGATAAATTGGAGAAGCTAAAGGAAAAACAAGCAGCAAAAGAAAAGAAAGAGGTAAAATGTGAGAATGTTGCTTAGGAAGATAAGAATGAATAGAGTGAAGAGGTTAAAGTTGCTGAAAAGATTGTTGAAAATATTGTAGAGGTCACAAAACCTTGTCTGAAATGTTTGGAACCATGCAAACATTGTGAAGAGAAAGATAAGAAGTATAGTGAGCTTGACGAGATGAAAGAAAAATTATTGTTCGATGTTAAGTACGTGAAAGAATCTTATGATGTGCTGAACAGAACAGTCAATCAGTTGGAAAAGACAAATTCAGAAAGAGAAGATGCTTTGACAATGATGAATGCAACGATGATGTCTAAGCAAAAGGCCATCAATCACTATATTGATGAGTGTGCAAAGTTGCAGCAGGAATTGGAGACTGAAAAGATTGAGAATGAAAGAATCAGACGATTGCTAATGAGTTATTCAAGTTCTGATTACTTGATTGATCGAATTTATCCGATAGTTGCAGGTTTTGAAGCTTTTCAAGATAAGAAGTCGGAAGATACGGATACTGGTAAGAAACAAAGTGCAAATTATAAAAGGTGTCCGCCTCCGATCTGGGAAGGTTATTCTCACAGAAAACCAAATTCAGAACAACTTAAAAAGGCTGTCAATATAAAGTTAAAGTCCGAAACACTTGATGACTTACCAGACAACATTGACGTCACATTCACATCGTCTGACACTGATCATCAGTCTGAGTTAATAAAGAAAGTGGTCGATCAGGTGTTGGATAAGGATGGGGAGTCGGAGTCAAAGTCAAAGTCTGAATCTGAGAGCTCAAGTTCATCAATTGACAGTTCGAAATCATCGGTCAAAAGGGTTTACAATAAAGATTTTTTGATGTCAAAAAATAATTTGAATGACGAAACATTCAAAGTAGCATATACTTTGAATGATTCAGACAAATTATTTTCTGATGATGAATTTCCAATTAAAAATGTGAAAATTGAAAATATTAAAACAGTTTTTAAATTGATAAAAATAAAATTTTCAGAAATAAAAGATAAAATGGGATTTTCAAAACCTAAATATACTTCTAGAGTTCAACAATGGTTAAACAAGAAAAAAGGTTTCGGTCCAGGTCATCAAAAGAAACCGAATCATAAAAGCAATTTCAAAAAGAAGGGGTTGGGTTTTGATGTCGAAAATAATTAAAATATTAAAGATTCTAAATCAAAAACAGTACTTGTTTCAAGGGCAAGTTCTGAAGAAGAGAAAAAGAGCTCATTCTGGAAGCAGTCGAACAAATCGTTTCTTGCAGAAAAACAGAAATATGAGAAGAATGAAGCTAATCAGAAAAGGGAGATAAGAACTTGCTATAAATGCAAAAAAGTTGGTCACATCGCTTGGAACTGTTCAATGGCAACCAACTTAAAACAGGAAGTTCTTTTTAAACTCAAAGAGAAAGTTGTTGATAAAACTGAACCACCAACTAAAAAATTCAAAGTGTTTAAAAATTCTACATTTGAAGTTGGTGAGTGTTCAAAAAGGTTTTACAAAAGAAGAGTGAATCTTAACAACCAAGCGTGGGTTGTTAAGAAATCAGATGATAAATCTGGCGATGAAACTGACTCGTCAAAGTCAGAGGAGCCACAAGTTGAGCTAAAAAGAGAAAGTTCAGTTCCGTTAATGGATGACGTCAACTTTCCACCATTGCGGACTGAAAATTTTAAACAAAAAGTTGGAAAAGTTGAGATTTCGAATCGATTCTATTCTGAAAAGAAAGAATTTGATGTCGAAAAGGCGTTCAATGGAAAAGTGAAACATATCATTGGTAAGATGGTTGATGGAAGGGCCAAAGGGTTGAAAGAATTTTATGAAGCAAAAAGGAATGTCCAAAGACCAAGTGAAATTGAACCGGATGCACCAAAAGCTGGCCAGGCTAGGGTGTCAGTATTCCAAGCTTAAAAATACTGACTTGCCGGAGCTCCCAAGTAGGTAATCGTGGAGCATGAATCGGCATCATTCTTAAAATTGTTTTGAAAATTGTCAAAGTGATAATTTCTTTCAAGTGGTATCATTCTTGAAAAAATGTTTGTGTGAAAAAACCTAAAAATGTTAGATTTTACAAGTGGTTAAAGAAAAGAAAAAAATGATTGTTCTTACAAGTGGTTAATCAAGGTCATTAAATTGAACTTGATTTAACTTTCCTACAAGTGGTTGAAAGATCAAAATGATGAATTCAACCCCGATTCTACAAGTGAAATCAACAAAACTAATTTTCCGGAAAAACCATTTTGATTAAAACAAACTTAAGTGTTTTGAAATCATAATGGGAAAATAGTTTGTTGTCAGGGGGAGTTCTGATTTTTTAAGCCAAGTGAATGGAGAATTGAAGCAATTCACATCAGTTTGTCACTTTATTTGTACAGTTTATTGCGTTTATTTTCAAATTTTCCCAGAAAATCAAAAATTGAAACATATTTTTTATTTTAGGGGGAGTAAAAAATTTAGAAATTTTGAAAATTTGAAAAACCCAAAAACATGATAAAATCTAAAAAACCAAAAACATTGAAAAATAAAAAATGAGTTTTGTTGTGAAAAAGAGGAAATGATAGTACATCAATGGACAATCACAGCATGCTAAAGATTTGTAAAGTCAAATGTGATAAACGGTCTCACTAATGATATGCCAGTAGATTTTTACTCATTCAGTAGATTGATTTCGAGATATAAATCTAAATATTAATACTTACTTATCTCATGGGAAACATCTCTTGGATATATGGGTAACCCCCGAAATCTTGTTTGAGAGATTGCCTATTTCTGACATACTAGGTCTTTGTGCGTGAAGATATCTGGGGTATTATACCAGGACTTCTGATTTTGCGGAAGCAATAGCCTAGTCCTCGTATAATACTCTGCACTGCTTTAATAATAAAGTCCACCCTCAGCATAAAAAATGATGAAACATTAAAAAAATGGCAATCGTGTGTTGTTGAAGAAAAGATCCCCAAACGGCACACACCTAAAGTCGAGCCATCATCTCTTTGTCTGAACGGAAGTTCTAACCTGAGCCTCTCATGGTCCCGCATTACCCGTTTACAGATATCATTAGTGTACATTCACCTATAAGAGTGAATATAGAAATCATGATACGGGAGTATATTCTGAGGTGGTACACGCGAATAAGTTTAAGTGCTTAAAACACTAAATTCGTATCTCGAAACAATTGAACTTTTTGTGAAAATTTAAGTGGATCAATATACTGACAACCTAAGTGAATCGTTTAGAACTTAAAGTCTAAAAAGGTCAACGGTGTTAGTGATTTGTCTCATAAACTGATATGATCCTCTTACACAAACTAACAAAAATATTGTCTGTAAATATTTCTTTATTGTTTTTCATTAAAAAAATCTAAAAAGAATGCGTTTTAGCATAAGATTTTGAAAAATCAAAAAGATTTTATTTCATCTTATTTTCGACAACTGATGTTGAAAAGCTGATTTTCAAAATTCCGATGCTAAACATGATGGACAATGGATTAGGAGAGTTTGTTTTGAGATGAGAAATGACTTTGAAATGATTAAATGGTTCATTAATTTGAAACCAAATTTGTGTATTACAAATACAAGTGGTTAATCAGAGTTTAAAATTGTTAATATTGAACTATATCTACAAGTGGATTCTAAAATTGTTAAAATTTTAAAAATTGTGGAATTTACTTTTGGGTAGAGTTTGTGCAGGTTTTTAAAAGAGCTAAGTTTCGACTCCTGAGCGAATGCAGATTAAAGCCAGATTACTAACCTTGTTGCTACGGAAAGCCAGGAAACGTTCCTGAATCTGTGGAATCTGTAAAGCCAAGTTTTTCAATCCAGAGCCTGTAGATAGAAGATTCCAGATTGTGATCCCAGTTGCACTTAAGGGGGAGTTTGTTATCGAAAGGGGGAGTCTGAAGACGTTAGAGCTAGATACAGATCTTGGAACAAAGTTCGAGATAGAAGCTGCTGATGCTGATGAACTTAAAGAATCAAGAGACCTGATCAAGAGAATTAGAGAGAAGATAGAGCCAGGTTGAGATTCTGATAGAAGAAGATAGAGAAAGATTGAAGGATGCTTACAGAGATAGATACTTTGGAGAGAGCGAGAAGACTGATCAAGACTGCCGACTCGACACACTAAAGACTCGTCATCATCCAAGGGGGAGTTTGTTGGTGCATATGTCTGTTGACTTCGTCTTGTATCGAGTCATGTAATAGATTAGATAGACCAAGACACGTAGTTCAAGAGAATAGGAAAACAGGCCTGAACTAGTCCACCTCGTACGAAGTGGCAGTTCGTGTGAGCTGGCAGCACCAGTTCGTGCGACCTGGCTGTACTAGTTCATGCGACCTGAATCTCCTATAAATAGTGGTCTTGTGTTTGTCATTTAGAACGTTGTGATTCCGATAGCGAAGCTCTGCCGAAGTGTCTCCAGCTCGTGTAAAGTTGTTATATCAATACAATCGACATTTAATCTACTTCTAAGTGCATATCAAGCTGAATGAAGATCAAATCAATGAATTCTGACTCTGATTTGGTCAAGAACTCTTCTAATTGACTCGTTTAGATCGATTCAACGATCCTACAATTCGGGCTAATCTTTCTACCTTGAAGTCTTCCCGTATTGGGAGGAAATGCGCAGATTTGGTCAAGCGATCGACGATAACCCAGATGCTATCGTGACCTGCGGTTGTTCATGGTAGTTTCGTGATAAAATCCATGGCTATGCTTTCCCATTTCCACATCGGGATCTCGGGTTGCACAAGCAAGCCAGAGGGTCTTTGGTGCTCGGCCTTGACTTTCGAGCAAGTCAGGCACCTCGAAACATAGAAAGCGATATCTTTCTTCATGCCTGGCCACCAGTACTTGTAGCGAAGGTCCTGGTACATTTTATCGGCACCGGGATGAATAGAATATCGAGACTTATGGGCTTCGTCCATCAGAGTCTGTTGCAAATCGGTCCATTTAGGGATCCAAATTCGGTCCAAATAATGGAATATCCCGTTCAATTTACTCACTAACTGGGCTCCATCGTGATGAATCCTTTCCTTCTTTAAGGTACACTCGGTAAAACATGCATGCTGGGCTTCGCGAATGAGAGACTCGAGATGATGCTGCGCAGGAATATTACGAGTGATATGCAAATAGCTTCGTCTGCTGAGGGCGTCGGCAACGACATTTGCTTTGCCTGGATGATAACGAATCTCACAGTCGTAATCGTTGAGAAGTTCCACCCATTGGCGTTGACGCATGTTAAGTTCTTTCTGGTTGAAAATGTGTTGTAGACTCCTATGGTCGATGAAGACCGTACACTTAGTACCGTAAAGGTAGTGTCGCCAAATCTTCAACGCAAAAACAACTGCGCCTAGCTCGAGGTCATGGGTCGTATAGTTCTTCTCGTGGATCTTGAGTTGTCGAGATGTGTAAGCGATAACCTTGTCTTGTTGCATGAGAATGCAACCAAGACCAAGGTTCGAGGCATCACAATAGACAATGAAGTCATCGTTTTCGTCGGGTAACGCAAGGACGGGAGCATTGCAAAGCATGTGCTTGAGGGTTTGAAAGGCAGTCTCTTGTTCAGTTCCCCAAACAAAAGGCTTGTCTTTATGTGTGAGAGAGGTAAGCGACACGACGATTTTAGAGAATCCATCGATAAATTGGCGGTAATAGCCCGCTAGTCCGAGGAAAGAACGGACTTCAGACGGGTTCTTAGGCGTAACCCAACTCTTAACAGCTTCAATCTTCACAGGATCGACATAAATACCTTGACTATTGACAACGTGACCGAGGAATTAAACCTCCTCCAGCCAGAATTCACACTTGGAGAACTTGGCATAGAGTCGATTCCCTTGGAGTAGCTTGAGAACCAAACGTAGATGCTGCACGTGTTTGGCTATCGGCCTGGAATAAATCAGGATATCATCAATGAACACAATGATGAAGCGGTCGAGAAATGGTTTACACACGCGATTCATCAGATCCATGAAAACCGCGGGTGCGTTGGTTAAACCAAAAGGCATAACAACAAACTCATAGTGGCCGTATCGAGTGTGAAAAGCGGTTTTGGGTATATCCTCCTCTTGGATGCATAATTGGTGATAGCCTGAGCGTAGATCGATTTTTGAGAAACATGAAGCACCTTGCAATTGATCAAATAAATCATCGATTCGGGGCAGGGGATAGCGATTCTTGATAGTTAGCTTATTCAACTCCCTGTAGTCTTTGCACATCCGGAATGACCCATCCTTCTTTTTGACGAAAAGGACTGGTGCGCCCCAAGGAGAGGTGCTAGGGAGAATGAAGCCTTTATCAAGCAATTCCTGGAGCTGACTTGAGAGTTCACGCATTTCAGACGGAGCGAGACGATAAGGCGCTTTAGCAACAGGGTTAGCTCCAGGAATGAGGTCGTTACGAAAGTCGATATCACGACTTGGCGGAAGTCTGGGTAAATCATCGGGAAAGATGTTGGGGAATTCGCAAACAACAGGGACATCTTTCACCCCAGGATTACTGTGACAACTCGAACTTTAGGCTTGCTTGATGTAACGTTTGTGCACGATATGTGATTTTATAAACCCGAATGATTAATTGATTTCATGATATATGTTATGTTATATGCATTATGTGTGTATGTATGTCGGATGTATGTGAACCGGCCACACAAAGCCCTTGGGGCCACTCCTTGTTCTCGGGTCCATTAGACAACCGTGTGGGCTCGGCCCACTCCCCACTCGCAACACAAAACCGAGTTTAGGGGTGTTGTTTTACCACTTTTGCAAAATCACAAACACACACAAACCCTAGAAGCTTTGCTCTCTCCCTCTCGGCTTGCTTGGAACTCGACGGCAGAACCATCATCTCGATCGGATCACACTCTCCTTGTTAGATTCAATCGGTTAGTGTTAAGTTTATTATGATCGATATGTTGATACTTGTTATAACTGCCATGATGATGATGATATAGGGTTCTTGTATGATTGAGTTTGCTAATGTGATGATGCATGTTCTTATCATGAAATCGACACTCATATATGGTAAATGTTCACACAAATCGGATTGTTCTTGTTATGTAAAAACCGAGTGATGTTATGTAGTGAATACATGCTTATATGAATCGGTAGAAGCTAGTAGTAATCGGCTGATATGTCATGCAATACGAATGGTTAACTTGATTGATTAGTTTGTGTATAGGTTATTGTTGTTAACCGGATGCTTGTTTATGCAAACCGATAAGTTGGTGGTTCATATTTTGTTAGGGTTCTTATGAAATTGTGTTGCAATTGTTATATTTGATCAATATTATGCTAATGAATTGTTGAAATTATGTTAATTGATCTGGTTACCGAAACTGACCAAACTGTTAGCTGAAATCACGGATAAGTCAATGCAGGAATTATGGAAACCAGTTACACAGCCGGTTGCGACTCAGATTACGAGTCGGAACCTCCCCGTCTCGACTCGAAACCACAACAGAACCAGCCGAAACCACGGTTGCGAGTCCCGTTGCGACTCGTAACCAGCACATGATCAGTCGTAACCAGACCATGATGAACCGAGATCTCCATTGCGACTCGCAACCAGCTGTTGCGACTCGTAATCTCCGGTTGCGACTCGAGATCTCCGTTGCGACTCGAGACCACCCTTTACACGCACACTGTTGGGCCTTCACTGTCACGGGCCCAATCTATTGAGCCCAACGATTTGAACTGTGGACTGTTTATTAATGGACTTGTATGTGTTTGCTATTTGGGCCGATTGAGAATCTGGATTGTTTTGTTATTGGGCTGCTTATGACATTGGGCCGGGTATGATTGGACTTAGACCATTGGATCCTCACATGCTATGCCTTATCTGCTTATGTGCGTACATGTTTGCCATGACTATACGTGATTGCTATATACGTACTATATACGAACCTGACTCGTATAATAACCATGATAGGACGTGAGTGACCCTTTACTTGCTACTTATATTCCTTGTGTATCTGCCGAGCAAACCAAGGTGAGTTCACACAGCCAAGGCATGGGATTCCCGGGTTGGGAATTGGGTTGGATATGTTGGATATGGAATGATTACTCGTACTTACGCATATACCAGACTATAGACCATCGTCCTCAGGTCAGTCAGGACACGTTACGTAAAGCCTACGTAACCCAGTATATTTGCCATATGTCTCCCGGGTCGGGAGGACACGTTACGTAAAGCCTACGTAACCCAATACCATCTACTGGCTTCCAGGTCGGAAGGCCACGCTGCGTAAAGCCTACGTAGCCCTCACGCGTACCACTGTCCTCGGGGAAGGGCACGTCACGTAAAGCCTACGTGACCCTGTACGTTTTCCTGTTCTCGGTAAAGAAGAACACATGGTCGGAAGTTAGTCTAGTAAGTACCGTTAATGAGAAGCCCTCATTAACCAGGATGAACATGGGAAGCCCCCACTTTTATTACACACTAGTATGGGAAGCCCCCACTAGCTATACTTATGCATTACACTATGAACTTACTTTCTGTGAACTCGCTCAACTAGTTTGTTGATTATTTGCTGCATGCCTTGCAGGACCTTAGGTACATGATGGAGCTTGCACAAGAGAGGAGCAGGTCGTTGTGGGATATGGATCATGAACTTTATGTGAACTTATAATCATTTTGAGATACATTACTATGCTTCCGCTACTTAACGATGTTGGTTTTGAAACATCAATCATGTCACGATGATTTACACTATTTACTGTTGTATTAAATGCTATGGTTTGATATGATTGATGACTTGATCCTGGTCAGTCACGCTCCCAAGCGGTGGTACTCCGCGGGTGGATTTTGGGGGTGTGACAGATTGGTATCAGAGCCATTGGTTATAGAGAACTTGGTTTTAATATGGGAAAACGTTTTATTAAAACCGGACTATAACCAGTACAGTGCTCTCAACGATCCACAACGACGCTTCGCTCCACGTGCAAGACTCGACATCTTAGGTAATAAGGTTTATGTTTATTGCCTGTATGCTAGAATTGTTTAGAACTTTGCTCGCATTACGCTTAGATACACATGCTTTGATTTCATGAGAACACCTATATGCCTACGCTTTTCTGTCATCGCCCTACCCGCGAACCATTCTTACGTATGCTACTTGTTACTATGAAGATCATGTCTGGACGAATCAACATGACACAAGCCCAGCTAGAGGCTCTTGTTCAAGCTCAAGTTGCTGCGGCAGTTGCAGCAGCTCAAGCAGGTAGTATATCCTGCAGTATAGGCACACACTAGGATCTTTAGATCCTACATTAACGCTCGTATTTAACTCTCGTCCTACTCGTACACAATAGGTCAACACGCGCAGCAGCCTGTCTGCACGTTCAAGAACTTCATGGACTGTCGTCCGAACTCTTTCAGCGGCACAGAAGGAGCAGTGGGACTCCTCCACTGGTTCGAGAAGCTAGAATCAGTATTCGAAATGTGCGAGTGCCCTGAGGCTCGCAAGGTCAAGTTTGCTACCGGTACTTTGGAAGGGATAGCATTGACTTGGTGGAACGCCCAAGTCCAGATCTTAGGGTTGGCAGCTGCTAACGCCACCCCATGGAACGATTTCAAGGAACTCATCAAGCGTGAGTATTGCACGCGGGAAGACATACACAAGCTGGAAGATGAGCTTTATAACTTGAAAATGGTTGGATCGGAAATCGAAGCGTATACCAAACGGTCCAATGAGCTGGCCGTTCTGTGTCCTACTATGGTGGACCCTCCCTACAAGCGCATTGAGTTGTATCTCAAGGGATTGGCGCCAGAAATTCAGAGCCACGTGACGTCGGCTAACCTCGAAAACATCCAAGAAATCCAGCGTCTTGCTCACCGTATCACTGATCAGGCAGTGGATCAGAATAGACTGCCAAAGCGTGTTAATGCTACTGCTAACGTCACCACCTCAGTTACTCCTGCTACATCTGGTGACAGTAAAAGAAAATGGGATGGGGATTCCAGCAAAGGCTCAGCATCTGTTCAGCCACAAGCTCAGCAGCAGAAGATCGATCACTATCAGAGTCCCAGTCAGCAATCCTCTAGTGGTCACAGACAGAGGAGATATCAGGGTAGTCAACCCAGGTGCCACAACTGCAACAGGCATCACCACGGCCCATGTAACAAGGGTCGCTGTCAAAGGTGTCTTAAGATGGGGCACGAGGCCAAAGACTGCAGGAGCCCTCGTCCTGCGAATCAGAATCAGCAGCCTCAGCAACCAGCTCCACAAAACCAGCAGCAGCAGCAGCAGCCACAGCGTGGGAACCGAGGATGTTTCCAGTGTGGGGCTGAAGGTCACTTCAAACGCGATTGCCCTCAGTTGAACCAGAACCGCAACAACAATAACAACCAGGGCAACGGCAACGATAACGGCGGCAACAACAACAACGGCAATGAAGCTCGTGGTCGTGCTTTTGTACTAGGTCGAGGCGACGCAGTGAACGATCCCAACGTTGTTATGGGTAAGTTTCTCCTCGACAATATTTACGTTACTGTTTTATTTGATTCGGGTGCGGATACAAGCTATATGTCTGTGAAAATGTGTCAACTGCTAAAACGTGCACCAACACTTTTACCCACCAAACATGTAGTAGAGTTAGCTAACGGTAAAAGTCTAGAAGCCACGCACGTAGTTCAGGGTTGTAATCTTATCCTAGCTGGTCAAGCCTTCTCCATTGATCTCATTCCCATAGTTTTGGGTAGCTTCGACGTCGTGATTGGGATGGATTGGCTTTCCCAACACCAGGCAGAAATCTTATGCAGCGAAAAGGTTATTCGCATTCCTCGTTCTGGTCAGGAACCTCTAGAAGTTCAAGGCGACAAGAGTGGTGCAGTGGTGGGCATCATCTCTTTCTTGAAGGCTCAGAAATGCTTACGTAAGGGTCACACAGCCATTTTGGCTCTTGTTACAGACGCCTCAGCAAAGGAAAAGAAATTGGAAGACATTCCAGTTGTACGTGATTACCCTCAGGTGTTTCCTGAAGACTTACCAGGCTTACCGCCTCATCGTCAGGTTGAATTTCAGATCGAGCTCGCTCCAGGAGCAGCACCCATAGCTCGCGCACCATATCGCCTAGCTCCATCGGAATTGGAGGAATTGTCAAAGCAACTGCAGGAACTCTTGGAAAAGGGTTTCATACGACCAAGCTCTTCGCCTTGGGGAGCTCCAGTACTTTTCGTGAAAAAGAAGGATGGTACGTTCAGGATGTGTATAGACTACAGGGAACTGAACAAGGTGACGGTGAAGAACCGTTATCCTCTTCCACGCATAGACGACTTATTCGACCAGTTGCAAGGGTCGTGCTACTACTCGAAGATAGACTTGAGGTCTGGTTATCATCAGCTGAGAGTCCGGGATGAGGACGTCTCCAAGACAGCCTTCAGAACTCGTTACGGTCACTACGAGTTTCTTGTCATGCCGTTTGGGTTAACGAACGCGCCCGCGGTGTTCATGGATCTTATGAACAGGGTATGCAAACCCTATCTTGACAAGTTCGTCATTGTATTTATCGACGACATCCTGATTTACTCCAAGAGTCAGGAGGAACACGAGCAGCATCTTCGCCTCATTTTGGAACTCCTTCGGAAGGAACAGTTGTACGCCAAGCTTTCTAAATGCGACTTCTGGCTTCGTGAAGTCCACTTCTTAGGCCACGTGGTAAACAAGGATGGGATCCATGTCGATCCATCCAAGGTAGATTCGATCAGGAACTGGCCTGCACCGCGTACGCCAACGGAAATACGCCAATTCTTGGGTCTGGCAGGTTACTACAGACGGTTTATTAGAGACTTCTCGAAGATTGCTCAGCCGCTTACGCTACTGACACAGAAGGGTGTTACCTATCGCTGGGGAGAGCCCCAGGAGACTGCTTTTCAGCACCTAAAGGATAGACTTTGCAGTGCACCTATCCTCTCATTGCCAGAGGGCACAGATGACTTCGTGGTTTATTGTGATGCATCCATTCGGGGACTGGGATGTGTGTTAATGCAGCGCGACAAGGTTATTGCTTACGCCTCTCGTCAACTCAAGGTTCACGAACGGAACTACACGACGCACGATTTAGAGCTGGGAGCTGTTGTTTTTGCGCTTAAGATATGGCGACACTACCTGTACGGTACCAGGTGCACGATTTACACCGATCACAGGAGTCTCGAGCATATTCTTAAGCAGAAGGATTTGAACATGCGTCAACGACGATGGGTCGAGTTACTTAACGATTACGAATGCGCCATCAAGTATCATCCAGGCAAAGCCAATGTTGTGGCTGATGCCCTCAGTCGAAAGGACACTTTACCGAAGCGCGTGCGAGCGCTACAGCTTACGATTCAGTCCAGTCTTCCTGCACAGATACGAGCTGCTCAGACAGAAGCACTGAAGCCCGAAAACGTCAAGGCTGAAGCCTTACGCGGCTCACGACAGCAAATGGAACAGAAGGCAGATGGCGCCTACTATGTAACGGGCCGGATTTGGGTCCCACTCTATGGCGGTCTACGCGAACTTGTGATGGATGAAGCACACAAGTCTCGCTATTCGGTACATCCAGGGTCGGATAAAATGTACCACGATATCAGCACTACCTATTGGTGGCCTAGTATGAAGGCCCACATTGCTACGTATGTTGGAAAATGCTTGACATGTGCAAGAGTCAAGGTCGAATATCAGAAACCAGCTGGTCTACTTCAGCAGCCTAAGATACCTCAGTGGAAATGGGAAGAAATTTCCATGGATTTCGTTACAGGCCTACCTAGATCCCAGCGTGGGAACGATACGATATGGGTCATAGTTGATCGACTCACTAAGTCTGCACACTTCCTGCCGATTAAGGAAACGGACAAGTTCTCCACACTTGCAGACGTCTATCTTAAAGAAGTTGTCTCGAGGCACGGGGTGCCCACGTCCATCATTTCGGATCGCGACGCACGATTCACGTCAGAACTTTGGCAAGCAATGCATAAATCCTTTGGCTCACGACTAGACATGAGCACAGCATACCACCCTCAGACGGATGGACAGTCTGAGCGTACGATTCAAACTCTTGAAGACATGCTTCGGGCATGCGTCATTGATTTCGGCAACGGCTGGGAAAAGCACCTCCCTTTGGTGGAGTTTTCTTACAATAACAGTTACCATACCAGCATTCAAGCCGCTCCATTCGAGGCATTGTACGGGCGTAAATGCCGGTCACCTCTCTGTTGGGCAGAGGTGGGAGATAGTCAGATCACGGGTCCAGAGATTGTTGTGGACGCCACAGAAAAGATTGCACAAATACGACAACGCATGGCGGCAGCACGCGACCGTCAGAAAGCCTACGCGGATAAGCGTAGAAAGCCATTGGAATTCGAGGTCGGGGACCGGGTTTTATTGAAAGTTTCACCCTGGAAGGGTGTGGTTCGTTTTGGCAAACGGGGCAAACTGAATCCGCGGTACGTCGGACCATTCGAAATCATAGAAAAGATTGGCAAAGTAGCCTACAAGTTGAAACTACCAGCTGAACTCGGGGCAGTTCACAATGTTTTTCACGTGTCGAACTTAAAGAAGTGCTTATCAGATGAAAACCTCATCATTCCTTTTAAGGAACTCACTATCGACGAGCGGTTGCAGTTCGTCGAGGAACCAGTTGAAATCACGGACCGGGATGTGAAGGTCCTCAAACACAAGAGAATCCCTCTTGTTCGAGTTCGTTGGAACTCCAAACGTGGCCCAGAGTACACCTGGGAACGCGAAGACAGGATGACAGAAAAGTACCCCCAGTTATTCGGGAACCAGGCAACCACTACTGAGGCTGAAGCTACTACTTCGGAATTTCGGGACGAAATTCCAGATCAACGGGGGGAGGATGTGACACCCCAGGAAAATCAGTGAACAGTACAATTTACCTAGCTTCCTCAGTGAGTGCATACCAAATTTCGGGACGAAATTTCCAATTAGTTGGGGATAATGTGACAACTCGAACTTTAGGCTTGCTTGATGTAACGTTTGTGCACGATATGTGATTTTATAAACCCGAATGATTAATTGATTTCATGATATATGTTATGTTATATGCATTATGTGTGTATGTATGTCGGATGTATGTGAACCGGCCACACAAAGCCCTTGGGGCCACTCCTTGTTCTCGGGTCCATTAGACAACCGTGTGGGCTCGGCCCACTCCCCACTCGCAACACAAAACCGAGTTTAGGGGTGTTGTTTTACCACTTTTGCAAAATCACAAACACACACAAACCCTAGAAGCTTTGCTCTCTCCCTCTCGGCTTGCTTGGAACTCGACGGCAGAACCATCATCTCGATCGGATCACACTCTCCTTGTTAGATTCAATCGGTTAGTGTTAAGTTTATTATGATCGATATGTTGATACTTGTTATAACTGCCATGATGATGATGATATAGGGTTCTTGTATGATTGAGTTTGCTAATGTGATGATGCATGTTCTTATCATGAAATCGACACTCATATATGGTAAATGTTCACACAAATCGGATTGTTCTTGTTATGTAAAAACCGAGTGATGTTATGTAGTGAATACATGCTTATATGAATCGGTAGAAGCTAGTAGTAATCGGCTGATATGTCATGCAATACGAATGGTTAACTTGATTGATTAGTTTGTGTATAGGTTATTGTTGTTAACCGGATGCTTGTTTATGCAAACCGATAAGTTGGTGGTTCATATTTTGTTAGGGTTCTTATGAAATTGTGTTGCAATTGTTATATTTGATCAATATTATGCTAATGAATTGTTGAAATTATGTTAATTGATCTGGTTACCGAAACTGACCAAACTGTTAGCTGAAATCACGGATAAGTCAATGCAGGAATTATGGAAACCAGTTACACAGCCGGTTGCGACTCAGATTGCGAGTCGGAACCTCCCCGTCTCGACTCGAAACCACAACAGAACCAGCCGAAACCACGGTTGCGAGTCCCGTTGCGACTCGTAACCAGCACATGATCAGTCGTAACCAGACCATGATGAACCGAGATCTCCATTGCGACTCGCAACCAGCTGTTGCGACTCGTAATCTCCGGTTGCGACTCGAGATCTCCGTTGCGACTCGAGACCACCCTTTACACGCACACTGTTGGGCCTTCACTGTCACGGGCCCAATCTATTGAGCCCAACGATTTGAACTGTGGACTGTTTATTAATGGACTTGTATGTGTTTGCTATTTGGGCCGATTGAGAATCTGGATTGTTTTGTTATTGGGCTGCTTATGACATTGGGCCGGGTATGATTGGACTTAGACCATTGGATCCTCACATGCTATGCCTTATCTGCTTATGTGCGTACATGTTTGCCATGACTATACGTGATTGCTATATACGTACTATATACGAACCTGACTCGTATAATAACCATGATAGGACGTGAGTGACCCTTTACTTGCTACTTATATTCCTTGTGTATCTGCCGAGCAAACCAAGGTGAGTTCACACAGCCAAGGCATGGGATTCCCGGGTTGGGAATTGGGTTGGATATGTTGGATATGGAATGATTACTCGTACTTACGCATATACCAGACTATAGACCATCGTCCTCAGGTCAGTCAGGACACGTTACGTAAAGCCTACGTAACCCAGTATATTTGCCATATGTCTCCCGGGTCGGGAGGACACGTTACGTAAAGCCTACGTAACCCAATACCATCTACTGGCTTCCAGGTCGGAAGGCCACGCTGCGTAAAGCCTACGTAGCCCTCACGCGTACCACTGTCCTCGGGGAAGGGCACGTCACGTAAAGCCTACGTGACCCTGTACGTTTTCCTGTTCTCGGTAAAGAAGAACACATGGTCGGAAGTTAGTCTAGTAAGTACCGTTAATGAGAAGCCCTCATTAACCAGGATGAACATGGGAAGCCCCCACTTTTATTACACACTAGTATGGGAAGCCCCCACTAGCTATACTTATGCATTACACTATGAACTTACTTTCTGTGAACTCGCTCAACTAGTTTGTTGATTATTTGCTGCATGCCTTGCAGGACCTTAGGTACATGATGGAGCTTGCACAAGAGAGGAGCAGGTCGTTGTGGGATATGGATCATGAACTTTATGTGAACTTATAATCATTTTGAGATACATTACTATGCTTCCGCTACTTAACGATGTTGGTTTTGAAACATCAATCATGTCACGATGATTTACACTATTTACTGTTGTATTAAATGCTATGGTTTGATATGATTGATGACTTGATCCTGGTCAGTCACGCTCCCAAGCGGTGGTACTCCGCGGGTGGATTTTGGGGGTGTGACAATTACCTTTCTTTTCCTTCTCCACTACTAAAATGTTGGCCAAGAAAGCTCTATATTCCTTGCGGAGATACTTGCTAGCTTGGATACATGACATGAGCTTGAGATTTCGAAGTAGTTTCGCCATAAACACACAATAAATCACCATTAGCGAGGGAGAAACGAATCATCTTATCGAAGCACACAACTTCAGCATGATTCTCACGAAAATAATCCATGCCTACTATCATGTCAAAACTTCCGAGCTGCATCGGAATGAGGCCGATAGGAAAGATGTAATTGTTGAGCTCGAGAGTACAATCACGAAGAACAGAATTGACAGCGACGGTTCTTCCGGTGGCAACTTCGACATCGAATGACGATGGTAGGTGGGGGCGCTTATGATTTAGGAGCTTTTCGAATTCCAACGATACAAAACAGTTATCGGCTCTAGTATCAAATAAACACGAAGCATATATACCATTCACAAGGGACGTACCATTAACCACATTGTTGTCGGCTTGAGCTTAACGGACGTTGATGTTAAAGGTGCGTCCGCGTGGTTCTTGTTGTTGTTGTTGCTGCTGTTGCTGTTGAGGTTGCGGTTGCTGTTGCTGCTGCTGAGGCTCCTGCTTGACCACCCTGTTCGGGCACACATTCGCAAAGTGGTTGGGATCGCCACATGCGAAGCAAGCTCTAGCATGGACCGCGGGCGCTGGAGCTGCTTATTGTTGACCCTGAGGGGCAGTAAGAAGAGCTTGTTGAGTAGGGGCAGGAGTTGCTGCGTTGCGGGGGCCGGTTCGACAATTGGCGTTGAAGTGTGTGACAACCCTCACTAAACCAGGTATCCGTACGACTTAATTAATGATTAACTACTACTTAATTATTGTGCTTGCTTGAAATTACTGATGAACTGCTACTTGATTTCTGATACATTCATATTCCTGCATCATACTTTAATTACCGTCACTACATTATTTACATACTGAACTCTAGTGACAAACATGATGCACAAAAGCACAGTAGCACTACAAACGGATAACCTATTGAACATGCTGATAAAGCGAGCATCAGGCAGACACTGCCTTTAAGGCCTGTATGAGCCAGAAATATTTCACTACACCAATAGTGAGTGTAGGGATACAAGGGTTGTAGAACTGCGTCTCTAGGAATAAGTTACAATGACTGGATGTGCCTAAGACGTACACTATGCACAAAACTCAGCACTTTAATGAACAATTCAGCTTTTAGCTAACTAATAAAGTGCCAAAACATGAGAAAAATATTACTAGACACTCTCCAAAGTGTCGGGAATAAGTTGTGTCACTAAAAATGGTATTAACGACACTCTAAAGCTTTGTTAAGCGCTTTAACGGATTACTATCCAACCGAACAACCGGACTATACCCGGAATACGAAAATATTGCTAATAACATTATTTACCTTTTTCTGAGCCAGTTAGGGTCCCTGAATGCCCTAACACCCGCCATAAAGCACAACACACTACTAACCGGGTTAAGCACTTAACTAACCTAACTAACCTAACTATTATCTAACTAACACTTGAAATCCAACCAAGAACCCCCCCCCCCTGGCCGATTTCGGCCACATTGTGACCATAACTTGTACCATCTTGATTATAATAATCCATAATGTTTAATATCAAGGAGACATAAGAAATTGTGGATAAAGCACTTGTTAATTGTCTATAAAAACATAGATTTGCACATATGATCATAACATTCACAACTCAACTCTCAAACACTCCCTCTCTCTCTCAAAGGCTTCGGCCGAACATCCCCTCTACATCCATCATATTTTTCGATTTTGATCTTCACATTCCAAGTCCATATAAGTATCAAGGATCACATATAAGAAGGCTTGGTGCACTCGGAGCTTAAAGGACCTCACTCTCTTGCTTTTATCCACCCTTTTTGTGTCTAGATTCTTCCCTAGCCTCGAGCTAGTAGTAAGTTACTTAAATCACCCTCTCGAACTATTTTGAAGTGGTTAAAATTGATTTGTAATGGTTAAAACTAGTAATCTTACAAGATGACACACTAAAGTCTACTAAAAACACTAATATTGATGGTTAAAAGCTTGTTTGTTGTGTAAATCTTGTAGTATTTGATTTGTGTGATTATTTGGACCCGATCTCTGTTGTGGTAGCTCGGATCATCATTTAACCCAGGTTGGTCATGATCATGGATCATGACATAAGGTTGTTTTGGAAGTAACAAGGGTTAAAGGATGAAACTCTACCACACACGAATCATGAACTTGTGTAAAAGCGATTTTGCTTGTAAAATAGTGTTTAAAACTAGTAGATCTACGGATCTACAAGTGGTATTTTCAAAGAACCAAGTATCAAAGAAATCATGTTTTCCAAAGACGGATCTTACGTTAACAAGAATGATTTTTAGAACACACAAGTGTGTAAACACTTGTGTAGCACAAAGTTTCGATAAAATAACAATTTTTTGTAAAATTTACAAGAAGTTGTAAAGACGGAATTTCTATAAAAACGGGGTTTTTACGAAACCGGACTAATTTATATGAAGATCCGCTAAAAGTAATGGGATTTACACCATAGTTTTGGAAAAACTACAAGTTCATGTAATTTTTGCGATTTACATGTTTATTAACTAGTTGATGCGTTGAATATTGTTTTGATTGAATAAGAAAATTGTCGATTTGATTTATAAAAGAAAATGATACGCTTGAAAGCGTGGCCACCTCCAGTTACAGAGGAAACTCTGGCGAAATTTTTCCAAAAACCTAACACTTAGAATTATTTTCACTATAAGTGTTAGAAATACTTTTCGACATGTTTTCGAAATATAAGTTTCGCCACGACTTTATTTACAAAATATCGGAGGTGGGATTTTCACAAAATTTAAACGTGATAAATATATTTAGTAAATATATTTTTCACAACGTTACTTGTTAATTATTTGTGAAGATAATTAAATATTATTTTTAGGGTAAAAATAATTTTATCAAATGTTAACGAACCCAAAATAATACGAACGCTTTCACGATAAACATATAAGTTACACCGGTAATTATTATTACCACTTGATCGTTAAAACGTAACTTACGCATTTTAAGGAAATATTTATGAACGCGTATTTTTGTTAAAGTATTATTTTGGGAAAATCATACGTGTTAAAATATAATATTTTTGAGAAAAATAATTATATTTTGGAGTTAGGAATAAATATATATTAAGTGAGACTTAATAACATATTTCAAAGATATACGAACACACATGTATTAAATCCCCCATCCTTGGGAAGGAAAATAATTACCAAGTATGCACATAATGTAAACACAAAATAGTTGTCTAACTATTTCCCAAAACTTAAACCATAAAGCTAAGGCACGGCCGTCCGTCTAATAGAGTTAGTACATGTAGGTCGTTGCACAGCTGCTTGACTTGGAGACATACTTGGTAGAGACGCACCACTGTGAGTTCATGTCCCCCTTTTCTCTTAACTGTTTTCAGTTTTCTAAACTGCGGGGGTGAAATACATGTTACTATGATTACGAATATTTCTTACATGGTATGGTTAGCGTAAGGAGGGTTATTACTTAGATCATGTGAATGGGTAGGCGGAAACTTGAGGTCATTAATCCTCAGGGTAGGACCGAGGGGCAGGAGCGGTAGATCTATCTGGGTGTAGCGAGCCCAGCCTCAGGCCCAGCATAACGGAACTCGGGGTGACTTTGTTCCCAACGCATAAATCTGCTAGGTTTGAGCCTTCCTACTTGCATTTCACACATATCAATGGCCTTGCAAACCATTGGTGATCTCTTCTTTTTCCTTATTTGCTACATACCAGGGTTTTTATAAATACAAAGGTTTATTTACTCACTTACGCATGAACTCGCTCAACATTATTGTTGATTTTTCAACTTACATGTATTTCAGGGAACTAAAGGATCTGGCGCGGTATGTCACGTTTTCCCGCTGCACTAGTACGAGGTCATCCGGGTTTAGGGAATGTGACTCTTTCCTGGACAAGTCACAGTCCTTAAACTGTGTTTGTGTTATGTTGATGTTTGTGTTTGTTGAACAATGTTTATGTCATTAGGATGTGGTTCTCTTAAAACAATGTTGTTGTATTTGGATTTTAAAACGTGATCGAATGGATGATCTTGCATGATTTTATTTCACATAGCTTGTTATGATTAAGCTATGGTATTGAGAAGTCACACCAAATTAACCACGCTTCCGCAAAGCCAGGGTGTGACAGCTTGGTATCAGAGCTCTGATCATAAGCGAACCAGGATTCCTTCTCGAGTCTAGACTATGATCACTAGGGCTCTCACGAAAACATTTTTACTGCATACCACTTAAGTCCAGATCCTAAACGTTTTTACAAACAAATGTTGAGCACATTTTATATATTATTTTTAGGCTCAGTCTTGGAGGCTGAGGCTCGGTCTTGGAGACCGAGGCTCGATCTAAGAGATCGAGGTAGATGGCTAGTGAGACTAGGAAGAGTAGGCTCAATCTTGGAGGCTGAGGCTCGGTCTTGGAGACCGATGTGACACTTCGGATTTTCCCGGGAAACTTTCTTGATGTAACGTTTCGTGTACGTATTTTATTAAATGAAAACGATGAATTATCTGTTATATCGTGTTATGTGTACGTATGTGTATATATATATATATATGTAGGCGTGTATGTATATAAGTGAGTTGAGCCGGAACCTTGAATACACCCGCAAACCCGACTCGAGACCACCCGGTCTCGAGTGAACCGTGAACAACAAAAAAGGGCCGGTTGTTTGGTTTGGGCCGGTTAAGGCCTTGTGATCGAGAACCCAACCCGGAATCACCCTAACCCACTCGCAACCTTATATAAACCAACCCACCCCTCCCTTAACCATTTTTACAACACTCCTCTCACAACACTCTCACACTCTCCTCTCATCTCTCTCACTAAACCCTACAAACACCAACACTCACCATCATCCTCTTCCTACTCGGAACCAACCGGAGACACCAAGGCCCCCGGATCGAGCTCAAGATCACCATCCGAAAGTCGGTTCATCGGATCTTCACACCCTCTACATCAACCGGTTAGTGTTTTGTTGGTTAATATGGTTCTCGGTTGATTATTAGTGGTAGGTTAGGTAGCATTGTTATTGGTTAGTGCTTGAATGTGATGTTGTAGTTATGAAATGCTTGTTTGGTGATAAAAGTGGTTGCTTGAAATGAATCTTGTGTCTTAATGAAAATGATCCGATTTTGTGATAAATAGTTTTGTTATTCGGTTAATGTTAGATGCTTGTTTGAATGACTTTTGACCGAATAATTAATATGCATGATTTGCTTGATCTCACGAGTTGTGGTTTATGATGAAGCATGCTAGACTAGGAACCGAGAATAATAATGCCGATTATGTCAAAACAGATTGTGTTAAATATGTGTTCTTTGATCTTATGGTTTTTGTGCTTAAATGATGAATGTGGTTTGAATATTGTTTGATTATGTGATGAACAGTTTGAAGATGGTTTGTATATTCAAAATATGTGTGTTTGATCCATTTTAGACAAGGGTTAGACAAGAAAACATGTTTTAGTGGCATAGTACAATCTGATTTCATGAAATTGCAATTCTATTGGCCAGTACTGTTTGCAGGTTCTAGAAACTGATTCATGTGCACGTAATCACGGTTGCGAGTCGCAACCTTTGGTTGCTACTCGAGACCACAGCAGGATTTGTCGAGACCTCCCGGTTGCGAGTCGTAATCAACGCGTATCGAGTCCGGTTGCGAGTCGGAACTGCTGGTTGCGAGTCGTAATCTCTGGTTGCGACTCGTAATCAAAACGTGACGAACCGAGACCTCGGTTGCGAGTCGCAACCTTGGTTGCGAGTCACCTTTGTCTCGACTGGGCTGTTATTGGGCCAAAGAACTTGTTGGATTATCTGTTATCTGGACTGCTTGTGTAACTGTTACTGTTTAGGCCCAATACCCCAACTGTTTGTATATTCGCATGTTATACGTGTTTGCTATATGTACTGCCATACGTGTTCGCTATGTGTTTACTTGTACCCGACTTGACCCATGTTTGGTAACCATGTTAGGACGTGGTGACCAACATACTTAACCAAGTAACGTATCATACCGAGCAACCCAAGGTGAGTTCACAACTTAAAAGCATGCGTCCCGGTGGTTTGGGACACGAGACTAAAACAACCCTATCCCCTTGTAAAGGGGATACCATTTACATTCCTTCCCTAGTTATTGGGAACAAACTTACTTTTCCTTCCCTTGTCATTGGGAAATCTTTTAGTTAATTACTGTTTATACGGAATGCAACCAACGGCACTAAACGCAACTCTATCACTCAAGTCCCTACTACATAATACCGATTAGTCGCCGGGGCCAGGCGAACGGGTTATTAGTTGATAGCGCTATTTAGGTTTTACCAACCTCACACCGTGCCATGGTATGGGATCGGTCGTGAACTAATGTACTCAGGCATCCGTCAATGATGATAGAACATTGACATCGGGGCATCCTGCGGAAACGCAAACGGTTACCTAGTGTTCGGTATTGGAAAAACAGTTTAGTCGCTAACTTTTGGGGTAGCTCCCCATGGCATGTATAAACGGGTAAATTAACTGGTGAAACGAGTTTTTGGTAATTAAAACTGGACAACTAGTGAACTCACTCAGCATTATTGTTGACCCCCTTACTGCATGCTTTGCAGGTGGCCAGTGACTGGAGCAGCTGCTTGGGATGTGTAGTGGTCGTCTGCCCGTGTGTTGGGCATTTATCATGCTTACCTTATGAACATTGTTTAAAACTGTTAATTATGCTTCCGCTACATTTTACTCTGAACTTAAGACATTGAACTCTAATCTTAACACTTGCTAATCGTGTGGTTAGTAAGTATTACTTTTGTTAACAATTTAATTGTTCAGTATAATTGGTGGCTGGATCCTGGTCAGTCACGCCCTCGAAGCGGGTGTTATCCGCAGGTGGATTTTGGGGGTGTGACAGATTGGTATCAGAGCCATTGGTTATAGTGAACTTGGTTTTAAAAAGGGGAAAAATCTTTTTGAGAAAAACCAGACTATAACCCGTGACTCGTGACGACACTACACTCCAAGTGCAAGGCTCGACTTATCTGACCTCATAGCTCGGACCTATAGTTACTTACTTAATTGTCTTATGCTTTCTGCTTTACTATACGTACTAGTTTGCCTGATTAGATAGATACACCTTCTCTCTTCTATCTCATTCTCGCTATGTTACGACATCACACTCATACTATATTTCTGGTTATGAAGACAATGAGTGGACGCGGACGAGGAAACGTCAACATGACTCAGGCTCAATTCACTAACCTGCTCAACACTGTGGCTGCAGCTTTCGCAGCTCACCCTATAGGTAAACTCGTTGTTTTAGGATGTTTGGATCCTACCGCCACATCGTCTTTTCGCCTCTAAACCTATTTCGCTTCACTCCTCACAACAGGTCAGCCTGCACCTGTGCAACCGCGTGTCTGTACCTTCAAGACCTTCATGGATTGCAAGCCTCTTCCGTTCAGTGGCACTGAGGGTGCCATAGGACTCCTACACTGGATCGAGAAGGTCGAAGCTGTCTTCGCTGTCTGCGAGTGTCCCCCTGCTAATTGGGTGAAGTTTGCTACTGGTACTCTAGAGGGAAGCGCACTTTCATGGTGGAAGGCGCAAATTCAAATGCTTGGTTTGGAGACTGCAAACGCTACTGCATGGGAAGATTTCAAGGATATGATCAAAGAAGAGTACTGTCACAGGGATGACATCCACAAACTCGAGGACGAGTACTATGAACTCAAGATGGTTGGGTCAGAGATTGAGACCTACACCAAACTGTCCAACGACTACGCTGCTCTTTGTCCAAACTTGTCCCGACCCATGTACCGAAGGATCGAATTGTACATCAAGGGCTTAGTCCCAGAGATCAGGAGCCATGTAACCTCGGCTAACCTCCCTACTATACAGCCCGTGGTTCGTCTTGCCCACAAACTCACCAACCAGGCTGTGGAGGAGGGCAGGTTGCCCAAAAGGATCAGTGCTGTGGAAGGAAGTTCTAGTGATGGTAAACGAAAGTGGGATGGAAATCAGGGCAAGGATGCTAACCCTACTTAAGCCCCAGCTCAGCAAAGGAAAACTGACAACAACAAAGGCACTCAGCAACAGGGTGGCTACCGGGGAAGCTACCCTAAGTGCAACAAGTGTAACAGGCACCACAATGGGGCATGTAACAAGGGTCAGTGTCAGTGATGCCACAAGATGGGGCACGAAGCCAAGGATTGTAGAAGTCAGTTCCCAGCAAGGCAGAACCAGCAACAACCCCAACAGCAACAACAGCAGGGAAACAACAGAGCATGTTTTAAATGCGGGGCAACAGGGCACATGCGGAAGGATTGCCCTGAGCTGAATCAGAATCGCAACAACCAGGGAGCTGGGAACAATGAACAAAACAACAATGCTGGGAATGCAAGGGGAAGAGCTTTCGTGATTGGAGCTGGAGAAGCAAGGAACGACCCCAACGTCGTGGCGGGTAAGTTCCTACTTGATGATCGTTATGTTTCTGTGTTATTTGATTCCGGTGCCGATGCCAGTTATGCATCCCTTCGCATTAGTAAGAAACCTAAGCACCCGCCTGCATTATTAAGTTCTAAGCACATCGTCGAGATAGCTAATGGTAAGAACATCGAGGCCACGCACGTGATCCACGACTGCACACTAGAATTGTCTGGCCACACGTTTAGTATCGATCTTTTCCCCGTCAAACTTGGAAGCTTCGACGTCGTCATTGGTATGGATTGGTTATCCAAACATCGCGCTGAAATCCTCTGTCAAGAGAAAGCAGTTCGTATACCTCGTCGTTCCGGCCAACCCCTCATCGTCAAAGGTAACAAAGGTGGAGAAGTCACAGGCATTATCTCGCTTTTAAAAGCCCAGAAGTGTTTACAAAAAGGGCACACCGCTATCCTAGCACTCGTCACCAATACTCACGAAAAGGAAAAGAGGATTGAAGATTTTCCTGTAGTACGCGACTATCCCGAGGTATTTCCTGAGGAACTACCTGGACTCCCTCCTCACCGTCAGGTCGAATTCCAAATCGAGCTAGCTCCCGGAGCAGCACCCATAGCTCGTGCACCGTACCGTTTAGCCCCTGCAGAACTGAAGGAACTCTCTACGCAACTACAAGAACTACTGGATAAAGGATTTATCCGTCCTAGTTCATCACCCTGGGGAGCACCAGTACTCTTTGTCAAGAAGAAGGATGGCACATTCCGAATGTGCATCGACTATCGTGAGTTGAACAAGGTTACCATCAAGAATCGTTACCCTCTCCCGCGCATCGACGACCTATTCGATCAGTTGCAAGGATCGAGCTACTATTCAAAGATTGACCTGCGATCAGGCTATCATCAGCTGAGAGTTCGTAATGAAGATATTTCCAAGACTGCATTCAGGACTCGTTATGGTCACTATGAATTCCTCGTTATGCCTTTTGGAATGACTAACGCACCTGCAGTGTTCATGGATCTTATGAACCGCGTATGTAAGCCTTACCTTGACAAATTCGTGATTGTGTTTATCGACGACATCCTGATTTATTCGAAAAGTCAAGAGGAGCATGAACAACACCTACGCCTTATTCTGGAACTCCTTCGCAACGAGCAGCTGTACGCCAAATTCTCTAAATGTGACTTCTGGCTTCGAGAAGTCCATTTCCTCGGCCATGTAGTTAACAAGAACGGGATTCATGTTGACCCAGCTAAGATCGAATCAATAAAGAACTGGCCTACGCCTAAGACTCCCACTGAAGTTCGCCAATTCTTGGGTTTGGCAGGCTACTACCGCAGATTCATTCAGGGATTCTCAAAGATTGCACAACCCCTCACGACTCTCACTCAGAAAGGTGTCGCCTACAAGTGGAATGAAGCACAGGAAGCTGCTTTTCAGAGGCTTAAGGATAACCTCTGTAGCGCTCCTATTCTCTCGTTGCCTGAAGGCACTGACGACTTTGTGGTTTACTGCGATGCATCTATTCATGGGCTCGGCTGCGTGTTGATGCAACGCGAGAAAGTTATTGCCTACGCCTCACGACAACTCAAGACGCATGAAAGAAACTACACTACGCATGATTTGGAACTGGGAGCAGTGGTTTTTGCTCTTAAGATATGGAGACATTACCTGTACGGTACCAAGTGCACGATTTACACCGATCACAGGAGTCTCGAGCATATCTTTAGGCAAAAGGAATTGAACATGCGACAGCGTCGATGGGTCGAACTCTTGAATGACTACGAATGCGCCATCAAATACCATCCGGGCAAGGCCAATGTCGTGGCAGACGCCCTCAGCCGAAAGGACACTATACCAAAGCGCGTGCGAGCATTGCAACTTACCATCCAGTCTAACCTCCCTACCCAGATTCGAAATGCTCAAGTCGAAGCATTGAAGCCGGAGAACATCAGGGCTGAGTCTCTGCGAGGGTCGAGACAGCAACTAGAACAGAAAGAAGGTGGTGCTTACTATGTAGCAGGGCGCATTTGGGTCCCTCTCTATGGGGGTTTACGTGAACTCGTGATGGATGAAGCCCACAAATCCCGCTATTCCGTACATCCTGGTTCGGACAAGATGTACCACGATTTGAAGACTACATACTGGTGGCCTGGTATGAAGGCCCACATAGCAGCATACGTCAGCAAATGTTTGACTTGCGCCAGAGTCAAGACAGAGTACCAGAAGCCAGCAGGTCTACTCCAACAACCAGAAATCCCGAAATGGAAATGGGAGCAAATTTCCATGGATTTTGTTACAGGGTTACCTAGGTCCCAACGCGGAAATGATACTATTTGGGTAATAGTGGATCGACTGACCAAGTCCGCGCACTTTCTGGCTATTAAGGAAACAGACAAGTTTTCTACCTTGGCGGAGATTTACTTAAAGGAAGTAGTTTCGAGGCACGGAGTGCCAACCTCAATTATTTCCGACCGAGACGCTCGATTTACTTCGGAATTGTGGCAAGCTATGCACAAATCCTTTGGCTCACGATTGGATATGAGCACCGCTTATCACCCGCAAACGGATGGACAGTCTGAACGAACCATCCAGACTCTAGAAGACATGCTTAGAGCGTGTGTGATTGATTTCGGCAAGAACTGGGAGAAGCATCTACCGCTAGTAGAGTTCTCCTACAACAACAGTTACCACACTAGTATTCAGGCAGCACCTTTTGAGGCATTGTACGGTCGTAAATGCCAGTCACCTCTCTGCTGGGCGGAAATCGGTGATAGTCAAATCACGGGCCCAGAGATGGTGGTAGACACAACGGAAAAGATTGCCCAGATCAGACAACGCATGGCGGCAGCTCGTGACCGTCAGAAGAGCTACGCTGATAAGCGTAGGAAACCATTGGAATTCCAGGTCGGTGACCGGGTTCTACTTAAAGTCTCACCCTGGAAGGGTGTGGTTCGCTTTGGAAAACGGGGCAAGCTTAATCCGCGATATATCGGACCATTCGAAATTACCGAGAAGATCGGTAAGGTTGCTTATAGATTGAACCTGCCTGAAGAACTGAGCGCGGTACACAACGTTTTCCACGTATCCAATCTGAAGAAGTGTCTGTCAGATGAAACGCTCGTAATTCCTTTCAAGGAACTAACCATTGATGAACAGCTACACTTTACTGAGGAACCGATTGAGATCACGGATCGAGAGATCAAAATCCTCAAACGTAGCCAGATACCTCTTGTACGAGTCCGTTGGAACTCGCGACGTGGCCCAGAGTATACCTGGGAGCGGGAAGACCAGATGAAGCACAAGTATCCCCAGTTGTTCCCAAACGAAAACCCCAGCACTGAAGCTACAGCCGAATTTCGGGACGAAATTCCAAACTAACGGGGGGATGATGTGACACCCCGTTGAAACGCTTTCACTCACACTAGCTTGACAGTGGCTGCCTTAACTTTCGGGACGAAAGTTCCTAAAACTTGGGGATAATGTGACACTTCGGATTTTCCCGGGAAACTTTCTTGATGTAACGTTTCGTGTACGTATTTTATTAAATGAAAACGATGAATTATCTGTTATATCGTGTTATGTGTACGTATGTATATATATATATATATATGTAGGCGTGTATGTATATAAGTGAGTTGAGCCGGAACCTTGAATACACCCGCAAACCCGACTCGAGACCACCCGGTCTCGAGTGAACCGTGAACAACAAAAAAGGGGCCGGTTGTTTGGTTTGGGCCGGTTAAGGCCTTGTGATCGAGAACCCAACCCGGAATCACCCTAACCCACTCGCAACCTTATAAACCAACCCACCCCTCCCTTAACCATTTTTACAACACTCCTCTCACAACACTCTCACACTCTCCTCTCATCTCTCTCACTAAACCCTACAAACACCAACACTCACCATCATCCTCTTCCTACTCGGAACCAACCGGAGACACCAAGGCCCCCGGATCGAGCTCAAGATCACCATCCGAAAGTCGGTTCATCGGATCTTCACACCCTCTACATCAACCGGTTAGTGTTTTGTTGGTTAATATGGTTCTCGGATGATTATTAGTGGTAGGTTAGGTAGCATTGTTATTGGTTAGTGCTTGAATGTGATGTTGTAGTTATGAAATGCTTGTTTGGTGATAAAAGTGGTTGCTTGAAATGAATCTTGTGTCTTAATGAAAATGATCCGATTTTGTGATAAATAGTTTTGTTATTCGGTTAATGTTAGATGCTTGTTTGAATGACTTTTGACCGAATAATTAATATGCATGATTTGCTTGATCTCACGAGTTGTGGTTTATGATGAAGCATGCTAGACTAGGAACCGAGAATAATAATGCCGATTATGTCAAAACAGATTGTGTTAAATATGTGTTCTTTGATCTTATGGTTTTCGTGCTTAAATGATGAATGTGGTTTGAATATTGTTTGATTATGTGATGAACAGTTTGAAGATGGTTCGTATATTCAAAATATGTGTGTTTGATCCATTTTAGACAAGGGTTAGACAAGAAAACATGTTTTAGTGGCATAGTACAATCTGATTTCATGAAATTGCAATTCTATTGGCCAGTACTGTTTGCAGGTTCTAGAAACTGATTCATGTGCACGTAATCACGGTTGCGAGTCGCAACCTTTGGTTGCTACTCGAGACCACAGCAGGATTTGTCGAGACCTCCCGGTTGCGAGTCGTAATCAACGCGTATCGAGTCCGGTTGCGAGTCGGAACTGCTGGTTGCGAGTCGTAATCTCTGGTTGCGACTCGTAATCAAAACGTGACGAACCGAGACCTCGGTTGCGAGTCGCAACCTTGGTTGCGAGTCACCTTTGTCTCGACTGGGCTGTTATTGGGCCAAAGAACTTGTTGGATTATCTGTTATCTGGACTGCTTGTGTAACTGTTACTGTTTAGGCCCAATACCCCAACTGTTTGTATATTCGCATGTTATACGTGTTTGCTATATGTACTGCCATACGTGTTCGCTATGTGTTTACTTGTACCCGACTTGACCCATGTTTGGTAACCATGTTAGGACGTGGTGACCAACATACTTAACCAAGTAACGTATCATACCGAGCAACCCAAGGTGAGTTCACAACTTAAAAGCATGCGTCCCGGTGGTTTGGGACACGAGACTAAAACAACCCTATCCCCTTGTAAAGGGGATACCATTTACATTCCTTCCCTAGTTATTGGGAACAAACTTACTTTTCCTTCCCTTGTCATTGGGAAATCTTTTAGTTAATTACTGTTTATACGGAATGCAACCAACGGCACTAAACGCAACTCTATCACTCAAGTCCCTACTACATAATACCGATTAGTCGCCGGGGCCAGGCGAACGGGTTATTAGTTGATAGCGCTATTTAGGTTTTACCAACCTCACACCGTGCCATGGTATGGGATCGGTCGTGAACTAATGTACTCAGGCATCCGTCAATGATGATAGAACATTGACATCGGGGCATCCTGCGGAAACGCAAACGGTTACCTAGTGTTCGGTATTGGAAAAACAGTTTAGTCGCTAACTTTTGGGGTAGCTCCCCATGGCATGTATAAACGGGTAAATTAACTGGTGAAACGAGTTTTTGGTAGTCAGAATACAGAAACCTATCCTTCAAAGTCGCGCGCATTCGAGAATAGCGATTGTGAGTACACAGCGTATAGTATAGCATAAGCGAGCAACATAGCATGCGATCACCAGCGATTTGTTAGCATATTGGGATAGATGTGCAGTGCGATTCGTGTGTGTCGATCAAAACGAGAATGAGAGGCGAGTAAATGACCAAAAATCGGAACACATAAATAGGTAAAACCACAGATAAACACATAAAATCGGCGAATATCAGAGTCAGCAGTTGCAGGCTCAGAATTGAAAACACATAAAAATCGGCGAAAAATGCGAGGTTGAAATCGAATATAGATTGACTAAGGTTTCATTAAAACATGTCTACCAAGCCTTAGGTGATTCGACTATTCTCAAGGACCACTAGTATACGTTTTGGCCTAAAGGACTGTGCTCTATCACCGTTATACGGTGATTGGCACACATTCTTTCGGTTATTTACGCAACTTGAGTCCTTGGAATCCATCGAGACTTTGGTGAGAGTTTTGCGAAACCAAAATAAGGGCGGAACAAGTCGTCAAGGTTCGGGTTTCACCCCTGGCTTAACAACTTCGTCACTGTTTTGATAAAATCGAGAAGAAAATCTGCGTTAAAGTGCGGATTTCACTCCTGTTTCCACGCAAATTCTCGTGTTATATAGACAAAATGTGGGTCGAACAAGCGATCTAATTGAGAGTTTGCGGGTTTCACCCCTAATCTCGATCCAATTACCGGTTCAGTGTAGTGCGACCGCCTTAGGAAAGGCAGTTGTGATAGTATAGCATGAGTGCGAGCGAGAATTAGCAAGTAAGCTTGCGCAGGACCCTTACAGGGTACGCACAAGTTGGTCCATCGGTACTTAAACTATAGACTAGGTCGTTTCTGAGACGTCGACCCGGACTAGGTCGAGTCTTGCCTAATTCCCTGCAATTATGGCTCTGATACCAATCTGTCACACCCCAACCGATGGCTGAATCATCGGGGCGCGACACTGAGCGAAACAGATTGTTTAAAGAAATTCCATAACGACTAAGTTACCAAATAGTTTAAATATTATGTCCCATAAGATAATCTAGTTATTATAGATAGAGATAATCTTCAAACGATAAAACATGTTCCGACAACTCAGATTTCAATAAATAAAAATAACTTGTCTTTGTTTCTAGACTCTTTCCTAGCCTCGATTTCACGGTAAAGAAAGCATCCTAGCATCCTAAGCACCTGTCACATACGTTAAAGTAAAAGTCAATACACATAGTGTAAAGGTGAGCATACAAGTTTAATAGCTATAGTAGAGTTCGAAATCGTTTACGCATAATCAGCATGTACACGGTGTGAAATGAAGCACGTAAGTTATCGACATGATCCTATCAATACCAATGACTGCGGGTTGACTGCGCAAGGCAGTTCGTAATGCATGTTCACCACTGTGAATCATGTGATTAATTGTCCTTAACAACCCCTGAGTGAACAGGTGCTGAGTCTAAACTATAGTATTATCGTTGCTAAGGCAGGTAGACAGCAATCCATGTGTAAACATAACAAACAAGCATTCATTAAGTCACATATAACATGCAGTAGCGGTCAGCGTTTAATGTAACATTTGTGCCTAAAATCATTGTGAACAGTTCAGTTATCAATAAAACAATGTTATTTGATCCCAATGTTTGTTTGGTTATGTTTTACATTTTTCATGTTTTGACTTTTGTTCAATTTCAAACTCTACATCGCTTTCTGGAGAATTATACGCAAACTGGTGCGTAAACGTACTCAGTTTAACGCGACAAATACTCCGGAACATCAACAAATACTTAACATACCTTAAATAACCTTTACATAACTTAGAAATAAGTTTTGAAGGCTTTGGTGTGGCAAAAACAAGTTAATTCGCTTACAGGGACTAAACTTGACAAACTGCGAAAGTATGCTGATTCGTACTAAAACAGACATTCCAGAACATGCCCATAAGTTAAACATACCATAAATATCCTTTACATAGCTTAGAAATAGGCTTTGAGGGGTTCGGTATGCTAAAATAAACTTTTGGATCATTCAGGGACTAAAAGCGTCAAAAAGTGTATAAGTTTGCACTTTCGCGCATAACTTACATTCTGAATACATCCGGACATCCAAAAATTTATGTAAGCATCTTAATATTATGCCTTAGTGTTTAGCATGAGAAAAATCCATTCGTCTCGCAATTTGGATCGTTTTTCGCGCTTATGCGCATTCCGTCGTAATTAAGCGAACATCGCAATCGTACGACCAAACGAACCAACATCCGGCATATTTTTGAGCATGTTTCATGTCCTCAATGTTTAAGCATCATTTTAGGGTTTTAAAGATGGCTTAATGAGCCTTAAACATGTCGGAAATGGCCTTAAACCACAACAGGGACCTAAACTGTCATTTCTGAAACTTGTTTTCTGATCTGGACATCCAGGCGGCCCGCGTAAGCCCAGGATGATCTTTTACGCGGCCCGCGTCAGCCTCCCAGACCAGATTCAATGTTTTTAATCAACTTGTAACAGCCTTTCAAACCTCCAAAGGGCAATGCCACTTGTCAAATCCCTATGGTGGGGGCAAAATAAGCCACCACAACATTGCGACAAGTGTACGGGTGAGATCGAGGCACGTTATTCAAGAAACGATCCTAACGGTCTTGCATAGCCTATAAATACCCCCCCCCCCATTTTTGTTTTAAACCCACAAATCTGATCTAAAAGCTCTAAGTTGAGGCCATTGCTTCATACCTGAGCTCCTGGATCAAGATTAGCTTTCGGGGACCCTTCGTAAGTGTTCTTTCGTTCTTTTATCGCTTTCTAGTCCTAAATTCAAACTATGTTTGACTTTCTGCATTGACCAGCTTATGGTCAACACGAAGTTCGTTTGAACTTCATAACGTGAGCGTGATCACGATGGTTATAGTCCCTAGTGACTACACCTACTGATCACCACGTTATCTAGGCTCAGTGACGAGTCGTAGTTTCGGCCAACATGCGCATTCTTGCGTATTTTTTAACCAAACTACTCATAGGTATCAAAACCGTTTGTTTTGATACCAAACCTGTTTTCTAAACTTAGTTAAGCATGTTCTAACATGCTTAGCTCGTCACTTTAGTTTAGTGCTTATATAGGGTCGTAAGGTAAGCGATCTAAGCAATCGCTTATACTTTCGAACCCGACCCATTTGGTCGATCATTAGGATCCGACCAAACACATTAGGTGACCATAGTATATAGGGAATAACCTTTTGAGGTTATACCTTATGGTCACTTCGTTTAAGTAGTTGTGTGATAGGTAATTTATATGCCTTAGGTAAATTACCAAAATGCCCTTTTTACGCCAAAATTCATTTTAAGCATATGTAACATAACTTTTGGTATCTAAACTGATTTGGCAATAATATTAGACATGTTAAGGCATATTTTACTTATCATAGGGCTAGTTAGGCGTTCCAAACGCGTTTCACGCGAACGACGCGTTAAAGTAGCATAAGCTACCTAAACGGGTCGTAATGGGTCGTAAGCACTTAGGTTAGGTTTCATTTTAGTATGTAGGCTTTGTTAAACCATATTACACGAGTCTCCATACTCGTTTGGTTTACGAACCCTCATTCTATCCAATCGTCCGAATTAGGTCCGGTATATTAACATAGTTACCTATATTAGGTGCCGGTTGATATCCGTGATCTCTAGCATTATTTGGTTGTTACTCAAGGACTTCTAAGCAATCTCAAGTGAGTACATACACCCCTCTTTTACTGATTTCCAAACTGTTTTGGGGTGAAACACATGTGCCTACTTGCTACTTTCATGCTTTTCATGCTTTCATATCATATGCTTGTTATGTTCAATAGTACACTTATAGTACATGATTTCCTTGTTTTTATGCTATGTATGCCCATTGTGTGCATACTTAGTACATTGTTTTACATTACATTTTATGCTATGTATGCCCGTTGTGTGCGTACTTAGTACATTATTTTACATTATATTTTATGCTATGTATGCCCATTGTGTGCGTACTTAGTACATTTATTCATCACATGCCTACTTTTTGGTATGACATTTGGTTTGTTTGAATAAAACAATGTACATTCATTAACACCGATCATGCCGCTCGTTAGTAGGTAATGGTACCATAGGACTTGACAACTCCCATTCCTGAAATCTCGGGTTTGTTTGGATTGGAAGGAATGACCGAATTCGATAAACATAATACATATAGACCTTTAATTTGTTTAAAGGTCTATCACCACAGTCACAAAGGCTTGAATGTATGCATTTTCACAACACCGCATAGATGTTTGTATCAGTATAGCATGCATTTGTTCCACAAAACATAACTTTGACTTAAACTATGTTTAATTCAATACCCTGTTTTTGTGCATTTTACCTATGGCCTAGTTAATATATTTCACATGCCATACATGATATTTTGGATACACATTATATGATTTACATTAAACATAAACATTTTGACATTTGATATACACATTTGGTGGTTTACATTAGACATGGACATTTTGATATGGTTTACACAATAACACTTAACAAATGATTTATACATGAACAATCTACATTGGTGGTTGGTTTGGGTAAATGATTTGAGTAACGAGGCGTGTGTAATATGATACAAACATGGTGGATACGCCGCTGGTACTTCTTATATATAAGTGTTTGTATAATATTACATATCGTAGCGTTATCTAAATCATTTCAGTATAGACATATTACATTTTACACAATAACATATTCTTCACAAGACATTGTTTTACAAACAACTTATCTTAAACAAACTCATTTTACTTAGTTATTCATTTAACCTTATATTATTTATACATATTATCTGATCTTATCGTTTTCCAAATGATTTACAAGACAAAGCAAATTACAAGGTTCATGACTAAACATTTTCTCAAACATAAGTCATGAATTCTATTTTCACAAAACCTATGTATCTCACAGGCATTTTTATGCTGACGTACCTACTTTCACATGTGTTTTCAGGAGCTGTCCCTTAGGATGATGATTGTGACACTAGGGCGGACATGTGCCTTAGAGACATAAAACGAAGATAGACTTAGTTTAATTATGTTATAAACTCTTTATTTCCTGTTTAAAGACAATGTAACACGCTTGTTTGATAAAAAAAATATAACTTTGTATGCCATGATTTTGAAACAATTAATTTTGTTACAACACTCCCCGACATTTCCGCCACGCTTGGTTGTCCCACGTGGTCGGGGTGTGACAGAAGAGTTGGTATCAGAGCCAATGGTTATAGGGAATTAGGTTATTAGTAATGCTTTGACCTAGACTATAACTTTCTAGGACCCTAACACAAGTTATCTTGTGTTTAGATTTTGAAACATGCACTTCACCTATCCTTAGGTGATAACTACAACGAGAACAGCGATTCCGAATCCGCTTTGAAAATTAATCATCTGTTCTAGGATGATTGATTACTAGGTTTTGAACCCTCTGTTATATGGTTTTGAACCCCTTTGAATTTTCAAAAAAAAAATCTCGTCAAAGTTTTGGGTTTTTAATAGTGTGAACACGTGCAAACTGGAAGAGTAAATGTCTGTACCCTGAGTTTTCTGTCTAAGGCTAGAGTGTTCGTACAAATCCACATAATCGGACCAGTCACTCTTACCTGGGAACTCTTGGGGTGAGTGTTCACTTATAGGCGAGCATGTCTTCGCGATACATTATTTTTGACCCATTTACTTTGATTAGACATGGTGTGTCGCTTGTTTGCTTAGCGATGCATAACCACCATCTTTGCTTTTTGTTGATTTTGTTTCATCTCATTCTCTTCATCCAATCATCTCACTCGTTTCCTTTCATGTTTTCCTCTTCTAGAATGCCTCCTCGACGCGACAATCAGGTAGCAAATGCCGAACTGGCAGAAATTATTGCACAGCAAATGGCTGCTGCACTTCCAAACCTCTTTGCTCAATGGAACCAAGCCAACAACAACAACAATGCTCCATGCAATTTCAAGAATTTTAACTCGGCTAAACCACTCAAGTTTAGTGGTTCTGAGGGAGCAACTGGGCTTCTTCAATGGTTCGAGAGCATTGAAAATACTTTCCGTCACGTGCAGTGTCCTGACAATCACAAGGTCGAGTTTTCTTTGAGTGTGTTTCAGAAGAGGGCCCTTACGTGGTGGAACGGGGTAATGAGAGACCGTGGTTCAGGTCTGACCCGCTAAGACAATAACGATGTCGAAACTACCCAAAACTATAGGAATGAGATCGATGGAGAAGGTCTGACCCGCTAAGACAATGTTACAACCCTTGACTACGTGTGTGGCCTCTAAACTTTTACCATTGGCTATCTCTACGACATGTTTGGTGTTTAAGGGTGTTGGTGTACGTTTTAACATTTGACTAACTTTTAGAGACATATAACTGGTATCCGCACCTGAATCAAACAATACAGAAACGTAAAAGTCGTCGAGAAGAAACTTACCCATAACTACGTTAGGATCATTCCTTGCATCACCATGCCCCAGCACGAACACACGACCCCTATCATCATTGCCATTATTGTTTCCCCCGTTGTTGTTGCCATTGCCCTGGTTATTGTTATTATTGTTGTTCTGGTTCTGGTTTAACTGGGGGCAGTCACGTTTGAAGTGGCCTTCAGCACCACATTGATAGCATCCTCTGTTGCCCCGCTGCTGTTGCTGCTGCTGGTTTCGTGGAGCAGGTGGTTGTTGCTGCTGATTCTGGTTCGCTGGTCGTGAGCTCCTACAATCTTTAGCCTCATGACCCATCTTGAGGCACCGATGACAATGACCCTTGTTGCACTGGTCGTTGTGATGCTTGTTGCAAGTATTGCACCTTGGGAGATTTCCCCGATATCCACCCTGTCTCTGATTGCCCGAAGATTGCTGACCAGGGCTCTGGTAGTTATCAGTCTTGCGCTGCTGAACCTGAGACTGAGCTGAAGCTGAACCTTTGTTGGAATCCCCATCCCATTTCCGCTTGTTATCACTAGGAGTAGCGGAAGTAGCAGCATCGGTAGCACTGATACGTTTAGGCAGCCTGTTCTGTTCCACTGCCTGATCTGTGAGGCGATGAGCAAGGTGCTGAATATCCTGGATGTTAGCAAGGTTGGCCGATGTCACATGGCTTTGAATTTCTGGTGCCAACCCTTTGAGATACAACTCAATACGTCTAATAGGAGGATCTACCATAGTTGGACACAGAACGGCCAGCTCGTTTGACCTTTTAGTATATGCCTCAATTTCCGACCCAGTCATCTTCAAATGAAAGAACTCCACCTCTAACTTGTGGATGTCGTCACGTGTGCAGTATTCCCGTTTAATCAGCTCCTTGAAATCATTCCAAGGAGTGGCGTTAGCAGCTGCCAATCCTAAAAGTTGAACTTGCGCATTCCACCAACTCAGCGCGATTCCTTCCAGTGTGCCAGTGGCGTACTTCACCCTGCGAGCCTCAGGGCATTCACACATTTCAAACACAGACTCGAGCTTTTCAAACCAATGGAGGAGTCCCACTGCTCCCTCCGTGCCACTGAATGTGGTAGGACGACAGTCCATGAAATTCTTGAAAGTGCAAACAGGTGGCTGAGCGTGTTGACCTGTTGTGTATATAAGAACAGGACAAGGTTAAACACAAGAGTTGGTTTAGGAGTGTAGGATCTAAAGATCCTAGTGTGAGTTACGACTGCTGGGTATACCTCCTGCTTGTGCGGCTGCAAGTGCCGCAGCAACTTGTTCGTTAATGAGAGCCGTCAACTAGGCTTCTGTCAAGTTAATGCGTCCAGCCATGATCTTCATAGCAAAGGTAACATACGTGAGAGAGTGTTCGCAAATAGTGCGATGACAGAAGAGAGTAAGCACACAAGCGTTCTCAAGCAATAACAAATAGTAGGCAATGTAATCTAAGCATACCACAAGCAAAGTTCTATGTAATTCTAGCAAGTAGGTAAAGTAACATGAATAGTAGTACCTATGATGTTGAGCCTTGCACGTGGAGCGAAGCGTCGTTGTGGATCGTTGAGCAATGTACTGGTTATAGTCTGGTTTTAATGAAAACGTTTTTCCCATATTAAAACCAAGTTCTCTATAACCAATGGCTCTGATACCAATCTGTCACACCCCCAAAAATCCACACGCGCAGTACCACCGCTTGGAGGCGTGACTTGTGACAACTCGAAATCTAGAACCTTCGTTGTGTCTTGATGTAACATACTTGTACGTTATGTGACTAGTTAACTGATTAAACGTAATGATAAACGTGACCCTTATATGCGATATGTGCCTTGTTTGTGTGTTTGTATGTATATATGTATGTATTAAAAGTGAGCCGAGAACCCAACCCGAAAACAAAGAACCCGACTCGAGACCATGAGGTCTCGAGTGAATAGTGACCGAGTGGGCCTTTGGGCCGTGACCTCTTAACCGGTTAGCAAAGCCCTTAGGTTGCACTTGTGGAGCATATATATATACCATACTTGTTACCATGCTTGCCATTTTTGTTGAACAACACACACACTCTCCTATCTTCTCTCCTACAAAACCCTAAGCAACACAAATACACTCCAAGTAATCGGCTCACACTTGACCCTTGGATTCAAGCTTGGAAATCAACATTTGGAGTTCACCCTTCATACCTCTTAACCGGTTAGTGAATCATGTTAAGTGTTGTGCTTGAATTGATGATTTTGACACTTTGTTTGCTTGCTAATTGTTATGATAAGTGTTGGTTGATAGAAAATTGTAATTGTTGACAAAAAGGATGATATTACATGTATGACAATAATGAACCGGTTAACATGCTTGATTTCGGATTGATGATGCTTGTGTTTGAAAGGAGATTGAACCACTAGTTGTAAGGAGCATGAAATCGGTTTGTATTTATTATGTAATCGGGTTAATAAAGGATCCGAAGAATGGGGTGTTTGTACGAGGGGGGTTGGGTATTAAATGGAAACCGGATGTTAGGATGCATGCTAGTAAATTGTATCTTGATGGTTGTACATAATCTTGTTGAATAAGGGTTAATTATGTCATGAACATGATGAATATGTGTTTGAATGTTGAAGAACATGAAGAACAAACTTGAATGTGCTTTGAATGTTTGAAATTCTGCTTGTTTAATCTGATTTCATGAATTGTTAGACAACAAAACATGTTTTAGTGGATAGTACAATATTTGTGTTGCATGATATTCAAATGCTATTGGATAGTACAAACTGTGCAGAAATCAGCAGATGTTGGGGAGTCGAAACCCTGGTTGCGACTAGAAATCTCCATGTTGCGACATCAGTTGCGAGTCGAGAACATCAGGTTACGACTCGCAACCATGGCATGCCAAGCCGAAACCGTGGTTGCGACACAGGTTGCGACTCGCAACCATCCCTGATCAGACAGCATGACCCGCAACCGTGATTGCGAGTCCGGTTACGACTCGCAACCAAAAGCAGCACAACCCGAGACCGCGCAGTTGCGAGTCTTGTTGCGACTCGCAACCACACTTAATGGGCTTACGTATTTATGGGCCTACGATTAGTGGGCCGGACTTATGGGCTTTCTGTGTTAACCTTTGATGCATGATTTGGGCTTGAGTAGTTGGGCTGTATGTGTTACTGTTAACTGAATATATTAAACCTGTACACCGTGATTGCTACTTGTGTGTGCACTGCTTGGTTTGAATCTGATTATAAGCGGTATCTATGTTAGGACGTGATTGACTACTTGCAAATTGATTGACCCTTCTGTGTTACTACCGAGCAAACCGAGGTGAGTTCACACCCTTTACAAAGCATGGGATTCCCTGGGTTGGGAACGGGGTTAAGGAACGTGGGTTCCTCGTCCTCCTTGGGTAGGACGGCTATGGCTCAGGAATGTGATTCCTCGTCCGGATGGATGGATAACTCATACTAGACTAAAACTCTATCACGAAGTCCCTCCTTTTTGTATTGACTTAATCGCCGGGCCAATGGCGAGCGGGTCATTAGTTAGATAGCGCTATTTAGGTCTGACAAACCTCACACCGTGCCGCAGAGGACGGGCGTGAACTAATGGATCTGGGGCACGTCAATGATGATAGACATTGATGTTTTCAGGGCACATAAACATGACTACAGTCAGCAGTCGATATGGTAACGAGTCTAGTGTACGCATGGGGTAGCCCCCACGGCCGAAATGCCTGATAACTAACATGGGGTAGCCCCCACGGCTGGAGTGCCGGAGTAACTGGGAATGAACATGTCGCGTTTTTAAACTATGGGGTAACCCCCACGGCAGGATGCCAGTTAAGGGAAACTGTTTTCGAAACAACTAAAACGAACACCCAACTGTGAACTCACTCAACTAGTTGTTGACTCGTTACTACATGCTTTGCAGGACCATAGGTACTCAGCTGGAGCTTGCATGGAGGAGAGTCGTTGTGGGACACGGATTGCTGCGTGTCATGTTTTATTTGAAAACATTTGAACTTATGTTATAACCTTAAACTTATGCTTCCGCTTACAACTTAAACTTGGTTTTGTTGGAACACCAATCGTATTGGTTAAACTTTTATGATTATTCATATGCTTGTTCAGTATGATTGGTGGCTGGATCCTGGTCAGTCACGCCTCCAAGCGGTAGTACTCCGCAGGTGGGATTTTGGGGGTGTGACAGATTGGTATCAGAGCCATTGGTTATAGTGAACTTGGTTTTAATAAAGGGGAAACGTTTTTGTTAAAACCAGACTATAACCGTTTTAGCGCTCAACGGTCCACAACGACGCTCCACTCCACATGCAAGGCTCGACATTTTAGGTAATATGATATGTGTATATTGCCTACTTGCTAGTTCTATAGTACATTGCCCATGGTATGCTTGATTAGTGTAATTACTATTGCTAGAACGCGTGCATGCTTACTTTATCCTACTATCGTACCTTCGCGAACCTCTCTCACACGTATTACTCTTGTTATGAAGAATCATGTCTGGACGCGTTAACATGACACAAGCCCAGTTGACGGCTTTGATCAACGAACGAGTTGCCGCAGCACTCGCAGCTGCACACGCAGGAGGTATATCCTGCAGTCCGAACTCATTCTAGGATCTTTAGGATCCTACTCTCGTGAACCAACCTTTGTGTTAAACTCTGTCTTTCTTTCACCTACCTTAGGTCAATATGCTCAGGCACCGGTGTGCACTTTTAAGACCTTTATGGACTGTCGACCCACTACTTTTAGCGGAACTGAAGGAGCAGTAGGTCTCCTCCACTGGTTTGAGAAACTAGAATCTGTGTTCGAAATGTGTGAATGCCCTGAAGCGCGCAGGGTGAAGTATGCTACTGGTACTCTCGAGGGTTTGGCCCTCACGTGGTGGAATGCTCAAGTGCAAATGCTGGGGTTGGTTGCTGCCAATGCCACCCCATGGGAAACTTTCAAGGAAATGGTCAAGGAGGAATACTGCAGTCGCGATGACATCCATAAGCTAGAAGATGAGTTCTACAATCTCAAGATGACGGGGTCAGAGATTGAGGCGTACACTAAGAGATCGCATGAGCTTGCCTTGTTGTGTCCTACTATGGTGGACCCTCCGTATAAGCGAATTGAACTCTATCTCAAGGGCCTGGTGCCAGAGATCCAAAGCCATGTGACTTCAGCAAACTTGACTACTATCCAACAGGTTGTTCAATTGGCTCACCGTCTCACTGATCAGGAGGTGGAGCAGAACAAGTTACCCAAGCGCATAGGTGCAGCGACTACTTCTGGTACCTCTAGTGGGGACAAACGGAAATGGGATGGAACTTCAAGCAAGGGTTCAACTTCTGTGCAATCTCAGTCTCAGCAAAGAAAGACTGACGACCACAAGAGCCCCAGTCAGCAATCGTCTGGTGGTCAAAGTCATGGTGGGTACAAGGGGAATCACCCCAAATGCAATCGTTGCAACCTACACCACAGTGGGCCATGCACCAGGGGCAACTGTCATCGGTGCAACAAGCCTGGTCATGTTGCAAAGGATTGCAGGAGCGCATACCCCGCCAATCAGAATCGTCAGCAACCTCAACAGAACCAGCGACAGCAACAGGGTAACAACAAAGGGTGCTTTCAGTGTGGAGCTGAAGGCCACTTCAAGAAAGATTGTCCCCAACTGAACCAGAACAACAACAACAACAATCAGGGGAATGGTAACAATGGGAACCACAACAACAACAACGGTGCTAGGGGACGAGTGTTCGTGATTGGTCAAGGTGAAGCAAGGAATGATCCCAACGTTGTGACGGGTAAGTTCCTTCTCGACGACTTTTATGTTACAGTTTTATTTGATTCGGGTGCCGATACTAGCTACGTGTCACTAGAAGTTAGTAAAATGCTTAAGCGAATTCCAACACCCCTGAGCGACAAGCACACCGTAGAACTAGCTAATGGTAAGAGTTTGGAGGCCTCGCACGTAGTCAAAGGTTGCCAACTTATTCTCGCTAACCAGACCTTCTCTATTGACCTTATTCCTATCGTTTTGGGTAGTTTCGACGTTGTCATTGGGATGGATTGGTTATCCCAACACCGAGCAGAGATTCTTTGCAACGAGAAGATCGTTCGTATCCCTGGTTTAGGTAATGAACCTCTCATGATTCGTGGCGATAAGAGAAGTGCTGTTGAGAACATCATCTCTCTTCTTAAGGCCCAGAAGTGCTTACGAAAGGGCCACACTGCGATTTTGGCTCTAGTTACTGATACCACAGAGAAAGAGAAGAGGCTAGAAGATTTTCCAGTTGTACGAGACTATCCTGAGGTATTCCCTGAGGAATTACCTGGTCTTCCGCCCCATCGCCAAGTCGAGTTTCAGATTGAACTAGCTCCTGGAGCTGCGCCTATAGCACGTGCACCTTATCGTTTAGCGCCATCAGAGTTGGAGGAACTCTCTACGCAACTACAAGAACTCTTGGATAAGGGTTTTATTCGTCCTAGCTCATCGCCTTGGGGAGCTCCAGTACTATTTGTGAAGAAGAAGGATGGTACCTTCAGAATGTGCATCGATTATCGAGAACTCAACAAGGTGACTGTAAAGAATCGTTATCCTCTACCACGCATTGACGACTTGTTCGACCAGTTGCAGGGGTCGAGCTACTATTCAAAGATCGATCTGAGATCAGGATATCACCAGCTGAGAGTTCGAGAAGAGGATGTCTCTAAGACCGCCTTTAGAACTCGGTATGGGCACTATGAGTTTTTGGTCATGCCGTTTGGGCTAACGAACGCACCCGCAGTCTTCATGGATTTGATGAACCGAGTATGCAAGCCTTATCTGGACAAGTTTGTTATAGTCTTCATCGACGACATCCTGATCTATTCTAAGAGTAAAGAGGAGCACGAACAGCATCTACGGCTTATTTTGGAACTCCTTCGAACAGAACAGCTTTATGCAAAGTTCTCGAAATGCGACTTCTGGCTTCGTGAAGTCTATTTCCTAGGACACGTGGTGAACAAGGATGGGATTCACGTTGATCCATCCAAAGTGGACTCTATTAGGAACTGGCCAGCGCCTCGCACACCAAAGGAGATTCGCCAATTCTTGGGATTGGCAGGTTACTACAGGAGATTCATTAAGGATTTCTCTAAGATCGCACAGCCTCTCACCTCACTAACGCAGAAAGGCGTTGTTTATCATTGGGGGAATGCACAAGAATCAGCCTTTCAACATCTAAAGGATAGACTTTGTAGTGCACCTATCCTTTCACTGCCAGAGGGCACAGAAGATTTTGTGGTTTATTGTGATGCATCAATTCAAGGTCTTGGTTGTGTATTGATGCAACGAGATAAAGTTATAGCCTACGCTTCACGACAACTCAAAGTTCACGAGAAGAACTACACAACACATGATTTGGAGCTGGGAGCTGTTGTTTTCGCACTTAAACTATGGCGGCACTACCTATACGGAACCAAGTGCGCCATCTACACCGACCACAGGAGCCTAGAACACATATTCAAGCAGAAGGAACTGAATATGCGGCAACGACGATGGGTCGAGCTACTGAATGACTACGAGTGCTCCATCAGGTATCACCCGGGCAAGGCCAATGTTGTGGCTGACGCCCTCAGTCGAAAGGACACTGCGCCTAAGCGCGTAAGAGCTCTACAACTCACGATCCATTCTAGTCTACCTTCGCAAATACGAGCTGCTCAGATAGAAGCACTGAAACCAGAAAACGTTAGAGCTGAAGCCCTACGCGGGTCGAGACAACGCTTAGAACAGAAGGAAGACGGTGCTTACTACGTAACAGGACGTATTTGGGTCCCACTCTATGGCGACTTACGAGAACTCGTGATGGATGAAGCACACAAATCTCGCTACTCGGTACACCCTGGTTCGGATAAGATGTACCACGATATTAAAACTACGTATTGGTGGCCTAGCATGAAGGCCCACATAGCAACTTACGTCAGCAAGTGTTTGACTTGTGCGCGAGTCAAGACGGAATATCAGAAACCCTCAGGCCTACTCCAACAACCAGAGATACCACAATGGAAATGGGAGCAAATTTCCATGGATTTCGTTACTGGCCTACCTAGATCACAGCGCGGAAACGATACTATCTGGGTGATCGTGGATCGACTCACAAAATCCGCACACTTTCTGGCAATTAAGGAGACGGATAAGTTCTCCACTTTAGCGGAAATATACCTCAAGGAAGTTGTTTCGAGGCACGGGGTGCCCACCTCTATCATCTCTGATCGAGATGCACGTTTTACTTCAGAGTTGTGACAGGCAATGCACAAGTCCTTTGGCTCACGATTAGATATGAGCACAGCGTATCACCCACAGACGGACGGGCAGTCCGAGCGCACTATCCAGACATTAGAAGACATGCTTCGCGCTTGTGTAATCGACTTTGGCAACAGCTGGGAAAGGCATCTGCCACTCGTGGAATTCTCGTATAATAACAGCTACCACACTAGCATTAAAGCTGCTCCGTTTGAGGCATTGTACGGACGTAAATGCCGGTCACCTCTTTGTTGGGCAGAGGTAGGGGATAGTCAAATCACTGGTCCAGAACATGTGGTAGACACTACTGAGCGGATCGCTCAAATACGACAACGCATGGCGGCCGCTCGAGACCGTCAGAAGGCCTACGCCGATAAGGGCAGGAAACCACTTGAGCTCCAGGTTGGGGAGCGGGTATTACTCAAAGTTTCACCCTGGAAGGGTGTGGTTCGTTTCGGTAAACGAGGCAAACTTAACCCATGATACGTTGGACCTTTCGAGATCATTGAGAAAATAGGCAAGGTGGCCTACAGACTGAACTTACCAGCAGAACTCGGTACAGTTCACAACGTTTTCCATGTGTCGAATCTGAAGAAGTGTCTGTCAGATGAGACCCACGTAGTTCCTCTGAAGGAACTTACGATCGACGAACAGTTGAAATTCGTCGAGGAACCAGTCGAAGTCACGGACCGGGATGTTAAGGTCCTCAAAAGCACTAGAATACCTCTCGTTCGAGTTCGTTGGAACTCACGTCGCGGCCCAGAGTTCACCTGGGAGCGCGAAGATCGGATGAAACAAAAGTATCCCCAACTGTTTGAGAACAGTACAACCGCTACTGAGGCTGAAGCTACGGAATTTCGGGACGAAATTCCAGATCAACGGGGGGTGGATGTGACACCCCAGGATAACCGGGAAAACCTTACAACTTAACTAGCTTCCTCAGTGAGTGCCATCAAATTTCGGGACGAAATTTCTTTCAACTTGGGGATGATGTGACAACTCGAAATCTAGAACCTTCGTTGTGTCTTGATGTAACATACTTGTACGTTATGTGACTAGTTAACTGATTAAACGTAATGATAAACGTGACCCTTTTATGCGTTATGTGCCTTGTTTGTGTGTTTGTATGTATATATGTATGTATTAAAAGTGAGCCGAGAACCCAACCCGAAAACAAAGAACCCGACTCGAGACCATGAGGTCTCGAGTGAATAGTGACCGAGTGGGCCTTTGGGCCGTGACCTCTTAACCGGTTAGCAAAGCCCTTAGGTTGCACTTGTGGAGCATATATATATACCATACTTGTTACCATGCTTGCCATTTTTGTTGAACAACACACACACTCTCCTATCTTCTCTCCTACAAAACCCTAAGCAACACAAATACACTCCAAGTAATCGGCTCACACTTGACCCTTGGATTCAAGCTTGGAAATCAACATTTGGAGTTCACCCTTCATACCTCTTAACCGGTTAGTGAATCATGTTAAGTGTTGTGCTTGAATTGATGATTTTGACACTTTGTTTGCTTGCTAATTGTTATGATAAGTGTTGGTTGATAGAAAATTGTAATTGTTGACAAAAAGGATGATATTACATGTATGACAATAATGAACCGGTTAACATGCTTGATTTCGGATTGATGATGCTTGTGTTTGAAAGGAGATTGAACCACTAGTTGTAAGGAGCATGAAATCGGTTTGTATTTATTATGTAATCGGGTTAATAAAGGATCCGAAGAATGGGGTGTTTGTACGAGGGGGTTGGGTATTAAATGGAAACCGGATGTTAGGATGCATGCTAGTAAATTGTATCTTGATGGTTGTACATAATCTTGTTGAATAAGGGTTAATTATGTCATGAACATGATGAATATGTGTTTGAATGTTGAAGAACATGAAGAACAAACTTGAATGTGCTTTGAATGTTTGAAATTCTGCTTGTTTAATCTGATTTCATGAATTGTTAGACAACAAAACATGTTTTAGTGGATAGTACAATATTTGTGTTGCATGATATTCAAATGCTATTGGATAGTACAAACTGTGCAGAAATCAGCAGATGTTGGGGAGTCGAAACCCTGGTTGCGACTAGAAATCTCCATGTTGCGACATCAGTTGCGAGTCGAGAACATCAGGTTACGACTCGCAACCATGGCATGCCAAGCCGAAACCGTGGTTGCGACACAGGTTGCGACTCGCAACCATCCCTGATCAGACAGCATGACCCGCAACCGTGATTGCGAGTCCGGTTACGACTCGCAACCAAAAGCAGCACAACCCGAGACCGCGCAGTTGCGAGTCTTGTTGCGACTCGCAACCACACTTAATGGGCTTACGTATTTATGGGCCTACGATTAGTGGGCCGGACTTATGGGCTTTCTGTGTTAACCTTTGATGCATGATTTGGGCTTGAGTAGTTGGGCTGTATGTGTTACTGTTAACTGAATATGTTAAACCTGTACACCGTGATTGCTACTTGTGTGTGCACTGCTTGGTTTGAATCTGATTATAAGCGGTATCTATGTTAGGACGTGATTGACTACTTGCAAATTGATTGACCCTTCTGTGTTACTACCGAGCAAACCGAGGTGAGTTCACACCCTTTACAAAGCATGGGATTCCCTGGGTTGGGAACGGGGTTAAGGAACGTGGGTTCCTCGTCCTCCTTGGGTAGGACGGCTATGGCTCAGGAATGTGATTCCTCGTCCGGATGGACGGATAACTCACACTAGACTAAAACTCTATCACGAAGTCCCTCCTTTTTGTATCGACTTAATCGCCGGCCCAATGGCGAGCGGGTCATTAGTTAGATAGCGCTATTTAGGTCTGACAAACCTCACACCGTGCCGCAGAGGACGGGCGTGAACTAATGGATCTGGGGCACGTCAATGATGATAGACATTGATGTTTTCAGGGCACATAAACATGACTACAGTCAGCAGTCGATATGGTAACGAGTCTAGTGTACGCATGGGGTAGCCCCCACGGCCGAAATGCCTGATAACTAACATGGGGTAGCCCCCACGGCTGGAGTGCCGGAGTAACTGGGAATGAACATGTCGCGTTTTTAAACTATGGGGTAACCCCCACGGCAGGATGCCAGTTAAGGGAAACTGTTTTCGAAACAACTAAAACGAACATCCAACTGTGAACTCACTCAACTAGTTGTTGACTCGTTACTACATGCTTTGCAGGACCATAGGTACTCAGCTGGAGCTTGCATGGAGGAGAGTCGTTGTGGGACACGGATTGCTGCGTGTCATGTTTTATTTGAAAACATTTGAACTTATGTTATAACCTTAAACTTATGCTTCCGCTTACAACTTAAACTTGGTTTTGTTGGAACACCAATCGTATTGGTTAAACTTTTATGATTATTCATATGCTTGTTCAGTATGATTGGTGGCTGGATCCTGGTCAGTCACGCCTCCAAGCGGTAGTACTCCGCAGGTGGGATTTTGGGGGTGTGACATGACTGACCAGGATCAAGCCACCAATCATATTGAACATGTAAGTAATAAGTAACAGTAATTGTAATTCAACCAAACCAATATGAAAGGTGTTCAAAACATAAGTGTAATATCAATGTTTAGCGGAAGCATATGAGTAAAAGCCCAACATAAGTAAAGTATGAAATGTCAAAATGTTTAATCAAAGCATTCACGATCCTTGTCCACAACGAACACGCCTCCCAGTGCAAGCTCCATGTACACCTAACGACCTGCAAGGCATGTAACAGAGGGTCAACAACTAGTTGAGCGAGTTCACAGTGGATTGTTTAGTAACAGTGATCATTTCATAAAAACGTTTGTTTGTTTAGAAACCCATGTATCGTATATAATTACATCGCGGCCCTCCAGGCATGTTTGCGAAGATTAGTGGGGGTTTCCCATGTAATGTAGACTAGTTTTATTTGTATCGCGGCCCTCCAGGCATGTGTGCGAAGTTTAGTATCAGTATCGCGGCCATTCCAGGCATGTGTGCGAAGATCAGTATCAGTATTGTGACAACTCGAGTGTTTGACTTTCACTTTCGCATTTATTGCGCGTTGACTTTGACTTTGACTGTTTAGTTGTTGGATTGTGGACTTGAATTATACGAGTTGTGTGTTAATGAAAATATATATATACGTTTTGATTGTTTGATCGTGCATAGTTGTTTGTTACATTGTGAAACTTGTAAACTAGTTAGCATGAAACACATTACATTACACAAACAACCTTCGAAGGATGTCCACGAAACATGGTGCATGAATCGAAGGATGACGAAACACATCCTTCGATCCGGAAGATCATCCTTCGGATTGATAAGTCTCGAAACATATCATTCGGGCCATGAAGGAATCCTTCGACATCCTTCGGCCCAGTCATTCAGATGGGCTTGGCCCATTTCTGTAATACGTATATATACGTATAAGCACATAACCGGCTGTCATTTCTGTCATTTTTCAACCCTAAGAGCCATTTCACTGTGACGGCAGACTAGAAACCACCGGAACCCTTTTTGCGTGACCAAACCCTCATCTCGGTTAGTAAATCTATTTGATTTGATTTGATCGTTCGCTCCTCTGCGTATGTGCTCATGTGTCGTGTGTTTTGGTTGTTGAAGTAATCTGAAATTGATGCATGATTAAATATTAGGATTCTTGTTACGATATTGATGATATAGTTTTCATATAGGATTGTTGTTGACGGATATGTATATGATTCTATGTGAAACTCGTTACGATTGAATACTGATTTCTGGGTGGCGTTAATCTGGATTTAGTCATTATTTCTGATAGGGTTTGATAATGTATTACTGTGTGTTAACCGGTTTCGGGATACGCATAAACTAGGGATCACGATGGGTATTAGAATTATGATGATTGCATGATGATTAGATGATGATCCTATGATTACTGCATGATTGTTGTTTGATCGATAATGTTGATTGACGGCTGTTAGCATGCTTAGGGTTTCTGAAATTGTAACTGTTGTTAACGTAACTGATTGTATCGAACGATACTTGTCTACTCGAAACATAGTTATTGTCGAAAGATAATGTATATGCCGAAAGATAATAGTAGTGACCGAAAGATAGTTTGACCGAACCATAATTTGACCGAAGGATAGATTTGATCGAAGGATAGCATGCTTCGAAACATGACAAAACTGTTGGTCGAAAGATGAATTATGAATCGAAAGATACTAGGGTTTTGAATAATGTTTGAACAGTGGAACATACGTTGATTTAATTGACATGCCATGCTTAGTGATGAACGTGCAATACTACGTGCCGTGCTGATATGCAAACTGACTGCAATGTGAACAATTAATTGCATGCGTATCATTTTGAACATGAACTGATTTGTTATACGTGCATACACTAGGACGTGATTAATTACTTGTGAGTGCATAACTTAGCATACCGAGCAAACCAAGGTGAGTTCACACAGCCAAGGCATGGGTTCCCAGGGTGGGAATGGGTTGGATGATTACTTGTGCATACTTTGATACTGTAACGAACGATTAAACTGTTGATGCTTACGAACTACTCAACTGCCTTCGCACCCACCCTGGTCGGTAAAGACTATGGTCGCGAACGAACTGATAAATTGCCTTCGCACACACCCTGGTCGGTAAGGACTATGGTCGCGAACTAACGAACATAATCTTCGCACACATGCCTGTGAGGCCGCGATGGAATTGATACGATACGAAACTTAATTGAACAAACGCACTATTACCCAAACTAAACTATAAACTGTGAACTCGCTCAACTAGTTTGTTGATTATCTGCTGCATGCCTTGCAGGACCTTAGGTACTTATGGAGCTTGCACTGGAGGAGCGGGACGTTGTGGGCAGTGGATTATGAACGCTATGATTAAACATTTCGAATAATTGAACTTATGGTTTACTTGGGTTATTTACTTATGCTTCCGCTACTGATACTATGTTTGTTTTGAAACATCAATTGTATTGAATGAGGTTTTACGAACTACTTTATTTATGTTATGCTATGTTCAATATGATTGGTGGCTTGATCCTGGTCAGTCACGCTCCCAAGCGGTGATACTCCGCAGGTGGATTTTGGGGGTGTGACAGATTGGTATCAGAGCCATTGGTTATAGAGAACTTGGTTTTAATATGGAAAAACGTTTTTATTAAAACCAGACTATAACCAGAACAGTGCTCTCAACGATCCACAACGACGCTTCGCTCCACGTGCAAGACTCAACTTCCTAGGTAATAAGGTTTATGTTTATTGCCTACATGCTAGAATTTGCATAGAACTTTGCTCGTAGTATGCTTACATTACCTTGCTCACAACTTGACATTGCATGAGAATACTTATGTGCTTACACTCTTCTGTCATCGCACTATTCGCGAACCTTTCTCACTTATGTTGCCTTTGATGTGAAGATCAATGGCCGCCCGAATTACCATGACTCAAGCCCAGCTAGAGGCTCTCGTTGCTGCGGCAGTTGCAGCCGCCCAAGCAGGTCAACCCGCTCAGCAACAACCTGCGTGTACCTTCAAGACTTTCATGGACTGTCGTCCTAGCTCGTTCAGTGGCACGGAGGGGGCAGTCGGACTCCTCCACTGGTTTGAAAAACTCGAGTCGGTTTTCGAAATGTGTGAATGCCCTGAGGCTCGCAGGGTGAAGTTCGCCACTGGCACTCTTGAAGGGATTGCGCTCACCTGGTGGAATGCGCAAGTACAGATCTTAGGGTTGGCAGCTGCTAACGCCACACCCTGGAATGAATTCAAAGAACTGATCAAGAGGGAATACTGCACTAGAGAAGACATTCACAAGTTGGAGGACGAGTTGTATAACTTGAAAATGGTTGGTTCGGAAATCGAAGCTTACACCAAAAGATCGAATGAGTTGGCTGTGCTGTGCCCAACTATGGTGGACCCTCCTTACAAGCGTATCGAGTTGTATCTCAAAGGTTTGGTGCCAGAAATACAGAGCCACGTTACCTCGGCTAACCTCAACAATATCCAGGAAATACAGCGTCTCGCTCACCGCATCACCGATCAGGCAGTGGATCAGAATAAACTGCCGAAGCGTGTCGGCGCTACTGCTACAGCTGTTACTACAGTCACTCCCACTGCTGCTACTTCTGCCACACCCAGCGAGAATAAAAGAAAGTGGGACGGGGATTCCAGCAGGGGATCAGCGTCTGTTCAGTCCCAAACTCAGCAACGTCGCACCAACGATTACCAGAGTCCGAGTCAGCAGTCATCGGGCAGTCAGGGACATAGTGGTTATAAGGGAAATCACCCGTGGTGTAACAGGTGCAACAAACACCACAGTGGAAGATGTCGCAGGAGTCAATGTCAAAGATGCCACAAGATGGGCCATGAGGCCAAAGATTGTAGAAGCGCGCGACCAGTGAATCAGAACCAGCAACTTCCACCGCCAGCTCCACAGAATCAGCAGCAGCAGCCACAGCGTGGAAACCGGGGGTGTTTCCAGTGTGGGGCTGAAGGTCACTACAAACGCGATTGTCCCCAGTTGAACCAGAATCGCAATAACAACAACCAGGGCAACGGGAATAACAACAATCAGGGTAATGGTAACAACAACAATGGGGGAAACAACAACAACAACGGCAATGAAGCTCGTGGTCGTGCTTTTGTGTTGGGTCGAGGAGATGCAGTGAATGATCCCAATGTGGTTATGGGTAAGTTTCTTCTCGACGATATTTACGTTACTGTCTTATTTGATTCGGGTGCTGATACAAGTTATATGTCATTGAAAATGGGTAAATTATTAAAACGTACACCAACACCCCTAGACACCAAACACGTCGTAGAACTAGCCAATGGTAAAAGTGTAGAAGCCACACAGGTAGTCAAGGGTTGTAGTATTGTTCTAGCGGGTCAGACTTTCTCGATTGATCTCATACCCATAGTTTTGGGTAGTTTCGACGTCGTCATCGGTATGGATTGGTTATCCCAACATCATGCGGAGATCTTATGCAAAGAAAAAGTTATACGTATTCCTCGCTCCAGTCAAGAACCTCTCGAAGTACAAGGTGACAAGAGTGGTGCAGTGGTTGGCATCATCTCATTCCTAAAGGCGCAGAAATGTTTACGAAAGGGACATACTGCCATTCTGGCACTTGTCACTGACGCATCAACAAAGAAAAAGAAGCTGGAGGATATACCAGTTGTGCGTGATTTTCCTCAAGTGTTTCCTGAAGATTTACCTGGTTTACCTCCTCATCGTCAAGTCGAGTTTCAGATTGAGTTAGCTCCTGGAGCAGCACCAATAGCCCGCGCACCGTATCGTTTAGCTCCAACCGAACTGGAAGAACTGTCGAAGCAGCTACAAGAGCTCTTGGAAAAGGGCTTTATTCGTCCAAGCTCTTCGCCTTGGGGAGCTCCAGTGTTATTTGTGAAGAAGAAAGACGGTACGTTCAGGATGTGTATCGACTACCGTGAACTCAACAAGGTGACGGTGAAGAACCGTTATCCTCTTCCACGCATAGATGACTTATTCGACCAGTTGCAAGGGTCGTGTTACTATTCCAAGATCGATTTGAGGTCAGGGTATCATCAGCTGAGAGTCCGGGATGAGGACGTCTCCAAAACTGCTTTCAGAACTCGCTACGGTCACTACGAGTTTCTGGTCATGCCATTCGGGCTTACAAACGCACCTGCAGTCTTCATGGATCTCATGAACAGGGTGTGCAAACCGTATCTCGACAAGTTCGTCATCGTTTTCATCGACGACATTTTGATTTACTCCAAGAGTCAGGAGGAGCATGAGCAGCATCTACGTATTATCTTGGAACTTCTTCGAAAAGAGCAACTGTACGCAAAGTTTTCAAAATGCGACTTCTGGCTTCGTGAAGTCCACTTCTTAGGCCATGTGGTGAACAAGGATGGGATTCATGTCGATCCATCCAAGGTTGATTCGATCAGAAACTGGCCAGCACCGCGTACACCGACAGAAATACGTCAATTCTTGGGTCTGGCAGGTTACTACAGACGGTTTATTAGAGACTTTTCAAAGATCGCGCAACCACTTACGCTACTGACACAGAAGGGTGTTACCTATCGCTGGGGAGAGCCCCAGGAGACTGCTTTTCAGCACCTAAAGGATAGACTTTGCAGTGCACCTATCCTCTCATTGCCAGAGGGCACAGACGACTTCGTGATTTATTGTGATGCATCCATTCGGGGACTGGGATGTGTGTTAATGCAGCGCGACAAGGTTATCGCTTACGCCTCTCGTCAACTCAAGGTTCACGAGCGCAACTACACGACGCACGATTTAGAGCTGGGAGCTGTTGTTTTCGCGCTTAAGATATGGCGACACTACCTGTACGGTACCAGGTGCACGATTTACACCGATCACAGGAGTCTCGAGCATATCCTTAAGCAGAAGGATTTGAATATGCGTCAACGACGATGGGTCGAATTACTTAACGATTACGAATGCGCTATCAAGTATCATCCAGGCAAAGCCAATGTTGTGGCGGATGCCCTTAGTCGAAAGGACACTTTACCACGGCGCGTGCGAGCGCTACAGCTTACGATTCAGTCTAGCCTTCCTGCTCAGATACGAGCTGCTCAGACAGAAGCCCTGAAGCCCGAAAACGTCAAGGCTGAAGCCTTACGCGGCTCACGACAACAAATGGAACAAAAGGAAGACGGCGCCTACTATGTAACGGGGCGTATTTGGGTCCCACTTTATGGCGGTTTACGCGAACTTGTGATGGATGAAGCGCACAAGTCTCGCTACTCGGTACATCCAGGGTCGGATAAGATGTACCACGATATCAGTACAACTTATTGGTGGCCAAACATGAAAGCTCTTATCGCAACTTACGTCGGCAAGTGTTTAACTTGTGCAAGGGTTAAAATCGAGTACCAGAAACCAGCCGGTCTACTTCAGCAGCCCAAGATACCGCAGTGGAAATGGGAAGAAATTTCCATGGATTTCGTTACGGGCTTACCTAGATCCCAGCGTGGGAATGACACTATTTGGGTAATCGTTGATCGACTCACAAAGTCTGCTCACTTTTTGGCTATCAAAGAAACGGATAAGTTTTCTACTTTAGCAGACATTTACTTGAAGGAAGTTGTTTCGAGGCACGGAGTGCCCACCTCTATTATTTCGGATCGCGATGCACGATTCACGTCAGAGCTTTGGCAAGCAATGCACAAATCCTTCGGCTCACGATTAGACATGAGCACAGCATATCATCCTCAGACGGATGGGCAGTCTGAGCGAACTATTCAAACTCTAGAAGACATGCTTCGAGCGTGTGTCATCGATTTCGGCAACGGCTGGGAAAAGCACCTCCCTTTGGTGGAGTTCTCGTATAATAACAGTTACCATACCAGCATTCAAGCCGCTCCATTCGAGGCATTGTACGGACGTAAATGCCGGTCACCCCTCTGTTGGGCAGAGGTGGGGGATAGTCAGATTACGGGTCCAGATATTGTTGTGGACGCCACAGAAAAGATAGCACAGATACGACAACGCATGGCGGCAGCACGCGACCGTCAGAAAGCCTACGCGGACAAGCGTAGAAAGCCATTGGAATTTGAGGTCGGGGACCGGGTTTTATTGAAAGTTTCACCCTGGAAGGGTGTGGTACGTTTTGGTAAACGGGGCAAACTCAATCCGCGGTACGTCGGACCGTTCGAAATCTTAGGAAAGATTGGCAAAGTAGCCTACAGATTAAACCTACCTCCTGAACTCGGTGCAGTTCACAATGTATTTCACGTGTCCAATCTGAAGAAATGCCTATCAGATGAGACCCTTATAGTTCCTTTTAAGGAACTCACTATCGACGAGCGGTTGCAGTTCGTCGAGGAACCTGTTGAAATCACGGACCGGGATGTTAAGGTCCTCAAACACAAGAGAATCCCTCTTGTTCGAGTTCGTTGGAACTCCCAGCGTGGCCCGGAGTATACATGGGAACGCGAAGACCAGATGAAAGAAAAGTACCCCCAGTTATTCGAAACCAATGCATCCACTTCTGAGGCTGAAGCTACTACTACTGAATTTCGGGACGAAATTCCAAACCAACGGGGGGATGATGTGACACCCCAGGAAAACCAGTGAACGATACCTAGCTTCCTCAGTAAGTGCGTACTAAATTTCGGGACGAAATTTCTTTTAAGTTGGGGATAATGTGACAACTCGAGTGTTTGACTTTCACTTTCGCATTTATTGCGCGTTGACTTTGACTTTGACTGTTTAGTTGTTGGATTGTGGACTTGAATTATACGAGTTGTGTGTTAATGAAAATATATATATACGTTTTGATTGTTTGATCGTGCATAGTTGTTTGTTACATTGTGAAACTTGTAAACTAGTTAGCATGAAACACATTACATTACACAAACAACCTTCGAAGGATGTCCACGAAACATGGTGCATGAATCGAAGGATGACGAAACACATCCTTCGATCCGGAAGATCATCCTTCGGATTGATAAGTCTCGAAACATATCATTCGGGCCATGAAGGAATCCTTCGACATCCTTCGGCCCAGTCATTCAGATGGGCTTGGCCCATTTCTGTAATACGTATATATACGTATAAGCACATAACCGGCTGTCATTTCTGTCATTTTTCAACCCTAAGAGCCATTTCACTGTGACGGCAGACTAGAAACCACCGGAACCCTTTTTGCGTGACCAAACCCTCATCTCGGTTAGTAAATCTATTTGATTTGATTTGATCGTTCGCTCCTCTGCGTATGTGCTCATGTGTCGTGTGTTTTGGTTGTTGAAGTAATCTGAAATTGATGCATGATTAAATATTAGGATTCTTGTTACGATATTGATGATATAGTTTTCATATAGGATTGTTGTTGACGGATATGTATATGATTCTATGTGAAACTCGTTACGATTGAATACTGATTTCTGGGTGGCGTTAATCTGGATTTAGTCATTATTTCTGATAGGGTTTGATAATGTATTACTGTGTGTTAACCGGTTTCGGGATACGCATAAACTAGGGATCACGATGGGTATTAGAATTATGATGATTGCATGATGATTAGATGATGATCCTATGATTACTGCATGATTGTTGTTTGATCGATAATGTTGATTGACGGCTGTTAGCATGCTTAGGGTTTCTGAAATTGTAACTGTTGTTAACGTAACTGATTGTATCGAACGATACTTGTCTACTCGAAACATAGTTATTGTCGAAAGATAATGTATATGCCGAAAGATAATAGTAGTGACCGAAAGATAGTTTGACCGAACCATAATTTGACCGAAGGATAGATTTGATCGAAGGATAGCATGCTTCGAAACATGACAAAACTGTTGGTCGAAAGATGAATTATGAATCGAAAGATACTAGGGTTTTGAATAATGTTTGAACAGTGGAACATACGTTGATTTAATTGACATGCCATGCTTAGTGATGAACGTGCAATACTACGTGCCGTGCTGATATGCAAACTGACTGCAATGTGAACAATTAATTGCATGCGTATCATTTTGAACATGAACTGATTTGTTATACGTGCATACACTAGGACGTGATTAATTACTTGTGAGTGCATAACTTAGCATACCGAGCAAACCAAGGTGAGTTCACACAGCCAAGGCATGGGTTCCCAGGGTGGGAATGGGTTGGATGATTACTTGTGCATACTTTGATACTGTAACGAACGATTAAACTGTTGATGCTTACGAACTACTCAACTGCCTTCGCACCCACCCTGGTCGGTAAAGACTATGGTCGCGAACGAACTGATAAATTGCCTTCGCACACACCCTGGTCGGTAAGGACTATGGTCGCGAACTAACGAACATAATCTTCGCACACATGCCTGTGAGGCCGCGATGGAATTGATACGATACGAAACTTAATTGAACAAACGCACTATTACCCAAACTAAACTATAAACTGTGAACTCGCTCAACTAGTTTGTTGATTATCTGCTGCATGCCTTGCAGGACCTTAGGTACTTATGGAGCTTGCACTGGAGGAGCGGGACGTTGTGGGCAGTGGATTATGAACGCTATGATTAAACATTTCGAATAATTGAACTTATGGTTTACTTGGGTTATTTACTTATGCTTCCGCTACTGATACTATGTTTGTTTTGAAACATCAATTGTATTGAATGAGGTTTTACGAACTACTTTATTTATGTTATGCTATGTTCAATATGATTGGTGGCTTGATCCTGGTCAGTCACGCTCCCAAGCGGTGATACTCCGCAGGTGGATTTTGGGGGTGTGACAAGTATCGCGGCCATTACAGGCATGTGTGCGAAGAGTAGTGGGGGCTTCCCCATGTATCACTAGTCTAGCAGTATTTATAAGTGACCTTTCCCAACCGAGGTCTGTATTTCATAATTCCCATCAACAACGTAAATACAGACAATCATCCAATCCCATTCCCTACCCCGGGAATCCCATGCCTTGGTAAGAGTGTGAACTCACCTTGGTTTGCTCGGTTTGTTATTGCTTCTAGTGTTAATTTATGGTTAGGTCCGTTACACACGACCTAAGGTACATTGCACATAAACTCAATGTAAGTGTTTACGTTCAAATAAGGTTTACGATTCCTTGATGTCCAAACAACTGTGTTCCGTGTGATAATTGTTTACAGATTGACATGACTTAGATTGCACATACATACAGTAGCATACAGTAGCATATACAATGACATACAGTAACATGCAATGTGTTCTTCATACAGGGTTTTGAACTTAGCATTATAAATTATAAGTAAACTCAGATCCCTAATGTTAAAATTAAGTCTAATACTGGTGTTTACAATAAACTCGGATCTTTCAAGCATTAACAAAACTTCGGATCATATAATCATCACCAAAATTCGGACATCTAGTCCTTGGGCAACAAAAACTCGGACCAAACACTCCCCCATAAAAACTCGGATCATACATTGCTTATAAAATTCGGACCTTTCATCAAAAACAAAACTCAGACTACACAACATTACAAAAGTCGGACTATATATATACAATCAAAAGTCGGACCAAATACCCATCATTAAAATTCGGACTAAACACCACCACCTAAAATTCGGACCATACACCCCTCTTAAAATTCGGACCATGTTTACCATTACAAAAATTCGGACCTTTATAGCATTACAAAATTCGGACCCTTCATCATTTACAAATAATTCGGACTAAGCATTCCACTAATACTCGGACTTTGTGACTTCACAAAACCCTGACACAATCTCCGGACTAACAATCAGTCATACGAAATATTCAAGACCTAATCATATACTCCAATGGAACAGTTACATTTACGATCAAAAACCCTGGTTTTCATACATTCACAATGCAGTAATCTAATCAACAATCAAACATCTCTATCATATCAAGCATCTTAGTGTCAGGCAAGTGATTACACAACTAATCATAAACCATTTCACAATAATCTGAACTGATCAATAAACACAGAACCATTATTTGGAGAACTAGGGTTTGCAAGAATCAAATAACCAATGATTAACAACAAATAATCATTAAACATTTACCTTGGATTGATTCTAGATGGATTGGAAGATCAAGATTGATGCAAGAGCACTTGTGTAGCCAAGAATGATGAGAAAAATGAGAATGATTTGAAGTGACGTATGATTGAAATTGGTGAGAATGATTAGGGTTAAGGGGTTTTGTTTTATTTTCAATATTACCACTAAACACCCCTAAGTATCATCCTTTACACAAAACACACACACCACATATAATTGACAGTTTCATCACCAAGTTCATGTATTTGTCAAATCATTCGTAAAACAACACATAACCATGCAACAATCACAATACACTTTATCAAATCACAACGTATACAGTTACAAGGCAAACAAATTGTGTAAGTAAGCAACTAGACAAACAGTGAACGTGCAATAAATGCGAAAGTCGAATCTCGGAAACTTGAGTTGTCACATTATCCCCAACTTGAAAGAAATATCGTCCCGAAATTTAGCATGCGGTTACTGAGGAAGCTAGTTAAGTTGTATCGTTTACTGGTTTTTCCTGGGGTGTCACATCATCCCCCCCGTTGATTTGGAATTTCGTCCCGAAATTCTGTAGTAGCTTCGGCCTCAGTAGTAGTTGCATTGTTCTGAAATAACTGGGGCTATTTGAGTTCCATTTGGTCTTCTCGTTCCCAGGTATACTCTGGGCCACGACGGGAGTTCCAACGAACTTGTACAAGAGGTATTCTAGTGTTCTTGAGGACCTTGACATCCCGGTCCGTGATTTCAACAAGTTCCTTGACGAAATGCAACTGTTCGTCGATAGTGAGTTCCTTCAAAGGAACTATGAGGGTCTCATCTGACAGACACTTCTTCAGATTCGACACGTGAAAAACGTTATGAACTGCACCGAGTTCTGCTGGTAGGTTCAGTTTGTAGGCCACTTTGCCTATTCTTTCAATGATCTCGAACGGTCCAACGTACCGCGGATTAAGCTTTCCCCGTTTACCAAAACGAACTACACCCTTCCAGGGTGAGACTTTGAGTAGCACTCGATCCCCAACTTGGAACTCGAGCGGTTTTCTGCGTTTATCAGCGTAGCTTTTCTGACGGTCACGAGCTGCCGCCATGCGTTGTCGTATCTGTGCAATCCGTTCAGTAGCATCAACTACCATTTCTGGACCTGTGATCTGACTATCACCTACCTCTGCCCAACAAAGAGGTGATCGGCATTTACGTCCGTATAATGCCTCGAATGGAGCGGCTTGAATGCTGGTGTGGTAACTGTTATTGTACGAAAACTCCACTAACGGGAGATGTTTTTCCCAGCTGTTGCCGAAATCGATAACACACGCCCGAAGCATGTCTTCTAGCGTCTGAAGAGTGCGCTCAGACTGCCCATCCGTCTGAGGGTGATATGTTGTGCTCATGATATGCTGTGCATTGCTTGCCATAGTTCTGAAGTGAATCGTGCATTACGATCTGAGATAATAGAAGTTGGCACTCCGTGCCTTGAAACAACTTCCTTAAGATATACGTCTGCGAGAGTGGAGAACTTATCCGTTTCCTTAATAGCCAGGAAGTGTGCAGACTTTGTGAGTCGATCCACGATCACCCAAATAGTATCGTTCCCACGCTGGGATCTAGGTAGGCCAGTAACGAAATCCATGGAAATTTCCTCCCATTTCCATTGTGGTATCTTTGGTTGCTGAAGTAGGCCTGATGGTTTCTGGTATTCCATCTTGACCCTCGCACAGGTCAAACACTTGACGACGTAAGTTGCTATGTAGGCCTTCATGCTAGGCCACCAGTACGTAGTTCTAAGATCGTGGTACATTTTATCCGAACCTGGATGTACCGAGTAGCGGGACTTATGAGCTTCATCCATTTCCAGCTCGCGTAAGTTGCCATAATGTGGAACCCAAATGCGTCCTGTTACGTAGTAGGCGCCGTCTTCCCTTTGTTCTAATCGTTGCCTTGAGCCGCGTAGGGCTTCAGCCCTGACGTTTTCTGGTTTCAATGCTTCTACCTGAGCATCCCGTATCTGTGCAGGAAGACTAGACTGAATAGTAAGCTGTAATGCTCGCACGCGTCTAGGCGTAGTGTCTTTTCGACTGAGGGCGTCAGCCACAACATTGGCTTTGCCTGGATGGTACTTGATGGCGCATTCGTAATCGTTCAGTAGTTCAACCCATCGAAGTTGCCGCATGTTCAATTCCTTCTGCTTGAAGATATGCTCGAGACTCCTGTGATCGGTGTAGATAGTGCACTTGGTACCATACAGGTAGTGTCGCCATATCTTAAGCGCGAAAACAACAGCTCCAAGTTCTAAATCGTGTGTAGTATAGTTCCGTTCGTGAACTTTAAGTTGGCGCGAAGCGTAGGCAATGACTTTATCCCATTGCATCAATACACAACCAAGCCCCTGTATCGATGCGTCACAATAGACCACAAAATCGTCCATGCCCTCTGGCAATGAGAGGATAGGTGCACTGCAAAGTCTATCCTTTAAGTGCTGAAAAGCCGTTTCTTGTGTATTACCCCAACGATAGGTAACACCTTTCTATGTCAGTAATGTAAGCGGCTGTGCGATCTTTGAGAAGTCTTTGATGAACCGTCTGTAATAACCCGCCAAACCCAAGAATTGGCGTATTTCTGTTGGTGTACGCGATGCAGGCCAGTTCCTGATCGAATCTACCTTGGATGGATCGACATGAATCCCATCCTTGTTAACCACATGGCCCAAAAAGTGAACTTCACGAAGCCAGAAGTCGCATTTTGAAAACTTGGTGTACAGTTGTTCCTTTCGAAGAAGTTCCAAGATAAGTCGTAGATGCTGCTCGTGTTCCTCCTAACTCTTGGAGTAGATCAGTATGTCGTCGATGAAAACAATCACAAACTTGTCTAAGTAAGGCTTGCACACCCTGTTCATAAGATCCATGAAAACTGCAGGCGCGTTCGTTAGCCCGAATGGCATGACTAGAAACTCGTAGTGGCCGTAGCGAGTTCTGAATGCTGTCTTAGAGACGTCCTCATCCCGGACTCTCAGCTGATGGTAACCTGACCTCAGGTCTATCTTGGAGTAGTAGCTCGACCCTTGCAACTGGTCGAATAAGTCATCAATACGTGGTAGAGGATAGCGGTTCTTCACTGTCACCTTGTTTAGTTCGCGGTAATCTATGCACATCCTGAAGGTACCGTCCTTCTTTTTCACGAATAACACTAGAGCTCCCCAAGGCGAAGAGCTAGGACGAATAAAGCCCTTATCCAAAAGTTCTTGCAATTGCTTAGACAGTTCTTCCAGTTCGGTTGGAGCTAATCGATACGGTGCGCGAGCTATAGGTGCTGCTCCAGGAGCTAGTTCAATCTGGAATTCGACCTGGCGATGAGGCGGTAGCCCAGGCAAATCTTCAGGAAACACTTGAGGAAAATCGCGTACAACTGGGTATCCTCTATTCTTTTCTCTTTCGTTGATGCATCAGTGACTAGTGCCAGAATGGCAGTGTGCCCCTTTCGTAAACACTTTTGGGCCTTCAGGAAGGAGATGATGCCAACCACAGCACCACTCTTGTTGCCTTGAACTTCGAGAGGTTCTTAGCCAGAACGGGGAATACGAAGTATCATCTCCTTGCATAGGATCTCTGCTTGCTGCTGGGATAACCAATCCATCCCAATAACGATGTCGAAACTACCCAAAACTATAGGAATGAGATCGATGGAGAAGGTCTGACCCGCTAAGACAATGTTACAACCCTTGACTACGTGTGTGGCCTCTAAACTTTTACCATTGGCTATCTCTACGACATGTTTGGTGTTTAAGGGTGTTGGTGTACGTTTTAACATTTGACTAACTTTTAGAGACACATAACTGGTATCCGCACCCGAATCAAACAATACAGAAACATAAAAGTCGTCGAGAAGAAACTTACCCATAACTACGTTAGGATCATTCCTTGCATCACCCTGCCCCAGCACGAACACACGACCCCTAGCATCATTGCCATTATTGTTTCCCGCGTTGTTGTTGCCATTGCCCTGATTGTTGTTGTTATTGTTGTTCTGGTTCTGGTTTAACTGGGGGCAGTCACGTTTGAAGTGGCCTTCAGCACCACATCGATAACATCCTCTGTTGCCCCGCTGCTGTTGCTGCTGCTGGTTTCGTGGAGCAGGTGGTTGTTGCTGCTGATTCTGGTTCGCTGGTCGTGAGCTCCTACAATCTTTAGCCTCATGACCCATCTTGAGGCACCACTGACAACGACCCTTGTTGCACTGGCCGTTGTGATGCTTGTTGCAAGTATTGCACCTTGGGAGATTTCCCCGATATCCACCCTGTCTCTGATTGCCCGAAGATTGCTGACCAGGGCTCTGGTAGTTATCAGTCTTGCGTTGCTGAACCTGAGACTGAGCTAAAGCTGAACCTTTGCTGGAATCCCCATCCCATTTCCGCTTGTTATCACTAGGAGTAGCGGAAGTAGCAGCATCGGTAGCACTGATACGTTTAGGCAGCCTGTTCTGTTCCACTGCCTGATCTGTGAGGCGATGAGCAAGGTGCTGAATATCCTGGATGTTAGCAAGGTTGGCCGATGTCACATGGCTTTGAATTTCTGGTGCCAACCCTTTGAGATACAACTCAATACGTCTAATAGGAGGGTCCACCATAGTTGGACACAGAACGTCCAGCTCGTTTGACCTTTTAGTATATGCCTCAATTTCCGACCCAATCATCTTCAAATGAAAGAACTCCACCTCTAACTTGTGGATGTCGTCACGTGTGCAGTATTCCCGTTTAATCAGCTCCTTGAAATCATTCCAAGGAGTGGCGTTAGCAGCTGCCAATCCTAAAAGTTGAACTTGCGCATTCCACCAAGTCAGCGTGATTCCTTCCAGTGTGCCAGTGGCGTACTTCACCCTGCGAGCCTCAGGGCATTCACACATTTCAAACACAGACTCGAGCTTTTCAAACCAATGGAGGAGTCCCATTGCTCCCTCCGTGCCACTGAATGTGCTAGGACGACAGTTCATGAAATTCTTGAAAGTGCAAACAGGTGGCTGAGCGTGTTGACCTGTTGTGTATATAAGAACAGGACAAGGTTAAACACAAGAGTTGGTTTAGGAGTGTAGGATCTAAAGATCCTAGTGTCAGTTACGACTGCAGGGTATACCTCCTGCTTGTGCGGCTGCAAGTGCCGCAACAACTTGTTCGTTAATGAGAGCCGTCAACTGGGCTTGTGTCAAGTTAATGCGTCCAGCCATGATCTTCATAGCAAAGGTAACATACGTGAGAGAGTGTTCGCAAATAGTGCGATGACAGAAGAGAGTAAGCACACAAACATTCTCAAGCAATAACAAATAGTAGGCAATGTAATCTAAGCATACCACGAGCAAAGTTCTATGTAATTCTAGCAAGTAGGTAAAGTAACATGAATAGTAGTACCTATGATGTTGAGCCTTGCACGTGGAGCGAAGCGTCGTTGTGGATCGTTGAGCACTGTACTGGTTATAGTCTGGTTTTAATGAAAACGTTTTCCCCATATTAAAACCAAGTTCTCTATAACCAATGGCTCTGATACCAATCTGTCACACCCCCAAAAATCCACACGCGGAGTACCACCGCTTGGAGGCGTGAATGACCAGGATCAAGCCACCAATCATATTGAACATGTAAGTAATAAGTAACAGTAATTGTAATTCAACCAAACCAATATGAAAGGTGTTCAAAACATAAGTGTAATATCAATGTTTAGCAGAAGCATATGAGTAAAAGCCCAACATAAGTAAAGTATGAAATGTCAAAATGTTTAATCAAAGCATTCACGATCCTTGTCCACAACGACCACGCCTCCCAGTGCAAGCTCCATGTATACCTAACGACCTGCAAGGCATGTAACAGAGGGTCAACAACTAGTTGAGCGAGTTCACAGTGGATTGTTTAGTAACAGTGTTCATTTCATAAAAACGTTTGTTTGTTTAGAAACCCATGTATCGTATATAATTACATCGCGGCCCTCTAGGCATGTTTGCGAAGATTAGTGGGGGTTTCCCATGTAATGTAGACTAGTTTTATTTGTATCGCGGCCCTCCAGGCATGTGTGCGAAGTTTAGTATCAGTATCGCGGCCATTCCAGGCATGTGTGCGAAGATCAGTATCAGTATCGCGGCCATTACAGGCATGTGTGCGAAGAGTTGTGGGGAGCTTCCCCATGTATCACTAGTCTAGCAGTATCTATAAGTGACCTTTCCCAACCGAGGTCAGTATTTCATAATTCCCATCAACAACGTAAATACAGACAATCATCCAATCCCAGACCCTACCCCGGGAATCCCATGCCTTGGTAAGAGTGTGAACTCACCTTGGTTTGCTCGGTTTGTTATTGCTTCTAGTGTTAATTAATGGTTAGGTCCGTTACACACGACCTAAGGTACATTGCACATAAACTCAATGTAAGTGTTTACGTTCAAATAAGGTTTACGATTCCTTGATGTCCAAACAACTGTGTTCCGTGTGATAATTGTTTACAGATTGACATGACATAGATTGCACATACATACAGTAGCATACAGTAGCATATACAATGACATACAGTAACATGCAATGTGTTCTTCATACAGGATTTTGAACTTAGCATTATAAATTATAAGTAAACTCAGATCCCTAATGTTAACATTAAGTCTAATACTGGTGTTTACAATAAACTCGGATCTTTCAAGCATTAACAAAACTTCGGATCATACAATCATCACCAAAATTCGGACATCTAGTCCTTGGGCAACAAAAACTCGGACCAAACACTCCCCCATAAAAACTCGGATCATACATTGCTTATAAAATTCGGACCTTTCATCAACAACAAAACTCAGACTACACAACATCACAAAAGTCGGACTATATATATACAATCAAAAGTCGGACCAAATACCCATCATTAAAATTCGGACTAAACACCACCACCTAAAATTCGGACCATACACCCCTCTTAAAATACGGACCATGTTTACCATTACAAAAATTCGGACCTTTATAGCATTACAAAATTCGGACCCTTCATCATTTACAAATAATTCGGACTAAGCATTCCACTAATACTCGGACTTTGTGACTTCACAAAACCCTGACACAATCTCCGGACTAACAATCAGTCATACGAAATATTCAAGACCTAATCATATACTCCAAGGGAACAGTTACATTTACGATCAAAAACCCTAGTTTTCATACATTCACAATGCAGTAATCTAATCAACAATCAAACATCTCTATCATATCAAGCATCTTAGTGTCAGGCAAGTGATTACACAACTAATCATAAACCATTTCACAATAATCTGAATTGATCAATAAACACAGAACCATTATTTGGAGAACTAGGGTTTGCAAGAATCAAATAACCAATGATTAACAACAAATAATCATTAAACATTTACCTTGGATTGATTCTAGATGGATTGGAAGATCAAGATTGATGCAAGAGCACTTGTGTAGCCAAGAATGATGAGAGAAATGAGAATGATTTGAAGTGACGTATGATTGAAATTGGTGAGAATGATTAGGGTTAAGGGGTTTTGTTTTATTTTCAATATTACCACTAAACACTCCTAAGTATCATCCTTTACATAAAACACACACACCACATATAATTTACAGTTTCATCACCAAGTTCAAGTATTTGTCAAATCATTCGTAAAACAACACATAACCATGAAACAATCACAATACACTTTATCAAATCACAACGTATACAGTTACAAGGCAAACAAATTGTGTAAGTAAGCAACTAGACAAACAGTGAACGTGCAATAAATGCGAAAGTGGAATCTCGAAAACTTGAGTTGTCACAATCTTGGCAATGCACCTTTGTGCAACAGGTGTAACGGCCATCACCCACCACATGTTCAGTGTCGTTAATGCACCAACTGTGGAAGAAATGGTCATCTTGCTGCAACCTGCTGCATTCCTGCTAACTAGAATCAGGTAGTTCAGAACCAAGCCCAACAAATTGCTCAGCCTTTTGCTCAGCAACAAGGTCAAGCTGCACAACCTCATTTTCCTCCTAGTTCGTGCTACAATTGTGGGGATCTGACCCACTACAGAAACCGGTGCCCAAGGCTAGCCAACCAGAATCAGAATGCAAACCAGAATCAGGCTCAGGCTCGAGGTCGAGTCTTCAACATGAACGCACAAGAGGCACAAGCAGATGATAATGTGGTGAACGGTACGTTCCTTATTAATAATCAGCCAGCATCTGTTCTTTTTGATTCGGGTGCCGATAAGAGTTTTGTGTCGTTATCTTTTGAACCATTGCTTCGCGTGTCTAGAACGAAACTAGGTAAACCATTGACAGTAGAAGTGGCAAGTGGTGAACCCATTGATCTTGATTCTGTTCTCCGCAACTGCCAGTTGAACCTTAACAACCATCTTTTTCCTATTGACCTCACGCCTATGCAACTTGGAAGCTTCGACGTTATTGTGGGCATGGATTGGTTAGCCAAGCATCATGCAGAGGTAGTTTATTTCGAGAAGATCATTCGTATGCCACTTTTAACAGGTGAGATCCCACAAGTTCGTGGTGAGAAACCTGCTGGTGGTCTCAAACTCATGTCTTGTTTCAAAGCTCGGAAGTATCTGCGAAAGAACTATGTGGCATTTTTGGCACATGTTGTAGCAGATAAGGGCAAAGGTAAGTCTATCCAAGATATTCCTGTTGTACGGGATTATTCAGAAGTATTTCCCGAAGAGTTACCTGGTCTACCCCCAGCACGCGAAGTCGAGTTCCGTATTGATCTCGTACCTGGTGCAAATCCCATTGCCAGAGCTCCATGTCGTCTTGCACCGTCTGAGATGCAAGAGTTGTCTAAGCAGCTTCAGGAACTCTCTGACAAAGGTTTTATCCATCCTAGCTTTTCACCTTGGGGTGCTCCCGTTCTTTTTGTCAAGAAGAAGGATGGATCTTTTAGGATGTGTATTGATTATCATGAGCTTAACAAGCTTACCATCAAGAGTCGATATCCCCTACCTCGCATCGATGATCTCTTTGATCAATTGCAGGGCGCTTCTTATTTTTCAAAGATTGATCTGCGATCTGGAGATCATCAACTTCGTGTGCATGAAGAAGATATTCCCAAGACAGCGTTCCGCACTCGTTATGGGCATTATGAGTTCACAGTCATGCCAGTCGGTTTGACTAATGCTCCTGCGGTTTTCATGGACTTGATGAGTAGGGTCTGCAAGCCTTATTTGGATAAGTTCATCATCGTTTTCATTGATGACATTTTGATATATTCTAAGACGCGAGCTGATCATGAGCAACATCTTCATCTTACTTTGGAACTCCTAAAGAAGGAGCAGCTTTTCGCCAAATTCTCCAAGTGTGAATTCTGGCTTAAAGAGGTTCAATTCTTAGGACATATTGTCAACGAACAAGGTATTCATGTAGATCCCTCCAAGATCAGTGCGATTAAGGATTGGGATACGCCTACTACTCCTACTGAAGTTCGTTCTTTTCTTGGTCTTGCGGGTTATTATCGCCGCTTCATTGAAAATTCTCGAAGATTGCAGTTCCTCTAACTGCTCTAACTCAGAAGAACAAGCCATTTGATTGGGGATTCAATCAAGAGGAAGCGTTTCTGACTTTGAAACAAAAACTTTGCGACGCGCCTGTTCTAACTTTGCCTGAGGGTAATGATGATTTCGTCGTTTATTGCGATGCATCTAAATTAGGTCTTGGCTACGTCCTGATGCAAAGAAACAAAGTCATAGCATACGCATCGAGGCAGTTGAAGATACATGAGAAGAACTACACCACTCATGATCTTGAGTTGGGTGCAGTTGTCTTCGCTCTTAAGATCTGGAGACACTATTTGTACGGTACAAAATGTGTGGTTTTCACGGACCACAAAAGTCTTCAGCATATCTTCAATCAGAAAGAACTCAACATGAGGCAGCGACGTTGGGTTGAGCTTCTAAACGACTATGACTGCGAAATACGCTACCATCCTGGTAAGGCGAATGTCGTAGCCGATGCATTGAGTCGTAAGGAACGTACTAAGCTTCATTGTGTTCGTGTTCAATCTGATATCCAAGCTCAATCCGATATCCAAGCACGTATTTCTCAGGCTCAACAATCTTGTGTTTCACAAGGTCTGATGGATAAGGAATTTCCCTACCACATAACACTTGATCTGGAACTGAAGGACGATGGATCGTATTACTTCATGGACCGTTTGTGGGTCCTAAGCCAAGATAATCTTCGTACCTTGCTTATGGTTGAAGCCCATAAGTCTCGTTATTCTATTCATCCTGGCTCAGATAAGATGTATAAGGATCTTCGTATTCAGTATTGGTGGCCTGGTATGAAGAAAGACATCGCCTTATATGTATCAAAATGCCTTACTTGTCTTAAGGTTAAGGCTGAACATCAGCGTCCTTCTGGTTTATTGGAACAACCAGAGATCCCAGTTTGGAAATGGGAAAACATTACTATGGATCTGATTACTAAACTCCCGCGCACAAAGAAAGGTCATGATGCCATCTGGGTAGTCGTTGATCGTCTTACTAAGTCAGCGCATTTCTTGCCAATCCGCGAGGATTTTTCTGCTGACAAACTTGCTAAAATCTACGTGGATGAAATTGTAGCTCGACATGGTGTTCCTTTGAACATCATTTTTGACAGAGATGCTCGTTTCACTTCTCATTTTTGGAGAACCATGCAATCTGCTATGGGGACCCAACTTAATCTGAGCACAGCTTATCATCCGCAAACGGATGGTCAGTCTGAAAGAACAATCCAGACACTGGAGGATATGCTTAGAGCTTGTGTGATCGATTTTGGTGGTAGTTGGGATTCACATCTTCCGTTGATTGAATTCTCCTACAACAACAGTTATCACTCCAGCATCAACATGGCTCCTTTTGAGGCTCTCTATGGTCGAAAATGTCATTCACCAGTCTACTGGAATGTGATCGGCGAGGCTCAGCTTACTGGACCTGCCCTCATTTTAGAGACAACAGATAAGATTAAGAAAGTTCGTGATACTCTTCAGACAGCTAGAAGCCATCAAAAGAGTTACGCGGACCTAAAATGCAAGCCCTTGGATTTTCAAGTCGGTGATCGTGTATTACTTAAGGTCTCACCTTGGAAAGGTGTGATCAGATTTGGGAAGAAAGGAAAACTTGCACCTAGATACGTTGGACCATTCAAGATCGTCGAAAGAATCGGAAAGGTAGCCTACAGACTTGAGTTACCTCCTGAACTTGGAAATGTTCATCCAACCTTTCACGTGTCCAATCTCAAGAGGTGTTTAGCTGATGAGAACCTCCACATACCGCTTGAAGAAATTCGTGTTGATAAAACACTGAAATTTGTTGAGAAACCGGTGGAAATCATGGAACGTGAAGTCAAGTGGCTTAAACGCAAGCGCATTCCTTTGGTCAAGGTTCGCTGGGAATCTAAACGTGGACCCGAGTTTACTTGGGAACGTGAAGATCAAATGAAGGCGAAGTATCCGCATCTTTTTCCACGAGTTTCCTCTAAATAAATTTCGGGACGAAATTTCCACAAGTAGGGGAGACTGTAACATTTGTGCCTAAAATCATTGTGAACAGTTTAGTTATCAATAAAACAATGTTATTTGATCCCAATGTTTGTTTGGTTATGTTTTACATTTTTCATGTTTTGACTTTTGTTCAATTTCAAACTCTACATCGCGTTCTGGAGAATTATACGCAAACTGGTGCGTAAACATACTCAGTTTAACGCGACAAATACTCTGGAACATCAACAAATACTTAACATACCTTAAATAACCTTTACATAACTTAGAAATAAGTTTTGAAGGCTTTGGTGTGGCAAAAACAAGTAAATTCGCTTACAGGGACTAAACTTGACAAACTGCGAAAGTATGCCGATTCGTACTAAAACAGACATTTCGAAACATGCCCATAAGTTAAACATACCATAAATATCCTTTACATAGCTTATAAATAGGCTTTGAGGGGTTCGGTATGCTAAAATAAACTTTTGGATCATTCAGGGACTAAAAGCGTCAAAAAGTGTATAAGTTTGCACTTTCGCGCATAACTTACGTTCTGAATACATCCGGACATCCAAAAATTTATGTAAGCATCTTAATATTATGCCTTAGTGTTTGGAATGAGAAAAAATCCATTCGTCTCGCAATTTGGATCGTTTTTCGCGCTTATGCGCATTCCGTCGTAATTAAGCGAACATCGCGATTGTACGACCAAACGAACCAACATCCGGCATATTTTTTAGCATGTTTCATGTCCTCAATGTTTAAGCATCATTTTAGGGCTTTAAAGATGGCTTAACGGGCCTTAAACATGTCGGAAATGGCCTTAAACCACAACAGGGACCTAAACTGTCATTTCTGAAACTTGTTTTCTGATCTGGACATCCAGGCGGCCCGCGTAAGCCCAGGATGATCTTTTACGCGGCCCGCGTCAGCCTCCCAGACCAGATTCAATGTTTTTAATCAACTTGTAACAGCCTTTCAAACCTCCAAAGGGCAATGCCACTTGTCAAATCCCTATGGTGGGGGCAAAACAAGCCACCACAACATTGCGACAAGTGTACGGGTGAGATCGAGGCACGATATTCAAGAAACGATCCTAACGGTCTTGCATATCCTATAAATACCCCCCCCCCCCATTTTTGTTTTAAACCCACAAATCTGATCTAAAAGCTCTAAGTTGAGGCCATTACTTCATACCTGAGCTCCTGGATCAAGATTAGCTTTCGCGGACCCTTCGTAAGTGTTCTTTCGTTCTTTTATCGCTTTCTAGTCCTAAAGTCAAACTATGTTTGACTTTCTGCATTGACCAGCTTATGGTCAACACGAAGTTCGTTTGAACTTCATAACGTGAGCGTGATCACGATGGTTATAGTCCCTAGTGACTACACCTACTGATCACCACGTTATCTAGGCTCAGTGACGAGTCGTAGTTTCGGCCAACATGCGCATTCTTGCGTATTTTGTAACCAAACTACTCATAGGTATCAAAACCGTTTGTTTTGATACCAAACCTGTTTTCTAAACTTAGTTAAGCATGTTCTAACATGCTTAGCTCGTCACTTTAGTTTAGTGCTTATATAGGGTCGTAAGGTAAGCGATCTAAGCAATCGCTTATACTTTCGAACCCGACCCATTTGGTCGATTATTAGGATCCGACCAAACACATTAGGTGACCATAGTATATAGGGAATAACCTTTCGAGGTTATACCTTATGGTCGCTTAGTTAAAGTAGTTGTGTGATAGGTAATTTATATGCCTTAGGTAAATTACCAAAATGCCCTTTTTACGCTAAAATTCATTTTAAGCATATGTAACATAACTTTTGGTATCTAAACTGATTTGGCAATAATATTAGACATGTTAAGGCATATTTTACTTATCATAGGGCTAGTTAGGCGTTCCAAACGCGTTTCACGCGAACGACGCGTTAAAGTAGCATAAGCTACCTAAACGGGTCGTAATGGGTCGTAAGCACTTAGGTTAGGTTTCATTTTAGTATGTAGGCTTTGTTAAACCATATTACACGAGTCTCCATACTCGTTTGGTTTACGAACCCTCATTCTATCCAATCGTCCGAATTAGGTCCGGTATATTAACATAGTTACCTATATTAGGTGTCGGTTGATATCCGTGATCTCTAGCATTATTTGGTTGTTACTCAAGGACTTCTAAGCAATCTCAAGTGAGTACATAGACCCCTCTTTTACTGCTTTCCAAACTGTTTTGGGGTGAAACACATGTGCCTACTTGCTACTTTCATGCTTTTCATGCTTTCATATCATATGCTTGTTATGTTCAATAGTACACTTATAGTACATGATTTCCTTGTTTTTATGCTATGTATGCCCATTGTGTGCATACTTAGTACATTGTTTTACATTACATTTTATGCTATGTATGCCCGTTGTGTGCGTACTTAGTACATTATTTTACATTATATTTTATGCTATGTATGCCCATTGTGTGCGTACTTAGTACATTTATTCATCACATGCCTACTTTTTGGTATGACATTTGGTTTGTTTGAATAAAACAATGTACATTCATTAACACTGATCATGCCGCTCGTTAGTAGGTAATGGTACCATAGGACTTGACAACTCCCATTCCTGAAATCTCGGGTTTGTTTGGATTGGAAGGAATGACCGAATTCGATAAACATAATACATATAGACCTTTAATTTGTTTAAAGGTCTATCACCACAGTCACAAAGGCTTGAATGTATGCATTTTCACAACACCGCATAGATGTTTGTATCAGTATAGCATGCATTTGTTCCACAAAACATAACTTTGACTTAAACTATGTTTAATTCAATACCCTGTTTTTGTGCATTTTACCTATGGCCTAGTTGATATATTTCACATGCCATACATGATATTTTGGATACACATTATATGATTTACATTAAACATAAACATTTTGACATTTGATATATAAAATCACCGGGGTAACCCCTTTACCCAAAAAAAACATTTTGACATTTGATATACACATTTGGTGGTTTACATTAGACATGGACATTTTGATATGGTTTACACAATAACACTTGACAAATGATTTATACATGAACAATCTACATTGGTGGTTGGTTTGGGTAAATGATTTGAGTAACGAGGCGTGTGTAATATGATACAAACATGGTGGATACGCCGCTGGTACTTCTTATATATAAGTGTTTGTATAATATTACATATCGTAGCGTTATCTAAATCATTTCAGTATAGACATATTACATTTTACATAATAACATATTCTTCACAAGACATTGTTTTACAAACAACTTATCTTAAACAAACTCATTTTACTTAGTTATTCATTTAACCTTATATTATTCATACATATTATCTGATCTTATCGTTTTCCAAATGATTTACAAGACAAAGCAAATTACAAGGTTCATGACTAAACATTTTCTCAAACATAAGTCATGAATTCTATTTTCACAAAACCTATGTATCTCACAGGCATTTTTATGCTGACGTACCTACTTTCACATGTGTTTTCAGGAGCTGTCGCTTAGGATGATGATTGTGACACTAGGGCGGACCTGTGCCTTAGAGACATAAAACGAAGATAGACTTAGTTTAATTATGTTATAAACTCTTTATATCCTGTTTAAAGACAATGCAACACGCTTGTTTGATAAATAAAATATAACTTTGTATGCCAGGATTTTGAAACAATTAATTCTGTTACAACACTCCCCGACGTTTCCGCCACGCTTGGTTGTCCCACGTGGTCGGGGTGTGACATTTAAAGTATTGCGTAGTGTGTTCGATGTGATTTAGAACAAGTAACGTATGTAACACCCAAAAGTGCGTAAAGAAAAAAGGGTTCGAGTATACTCACAGCGTTGATGGACTGAAGGGAGAGCTAGAGCGAGATTAGCCTGATCAGAACGATAGCATAAACGATAAGCGGTGCGTAAAACGGAGTAGAGTGTCAATGGATCGGACGGTAATCCGATCGGGTGGCAATCCGATCGGGTGGCCGGTCGATCGGGTGACAATCCGTTCGGATGGTCATCCAATCAGGTGACCATTCGATTGGATTGTTACCTCGTTTGGGATGGGTGTGTTTGTGTATGATAGTTTGTATTTTGAAGTTTTTGTTGTAGCATTTTGAAAACAGAGAAGTATCTCTACCCTTCAGGTCAGTCGATCGTACGACCGTTCGATCGGGAGACAATCTGATAGGTTGGACACTTAGTGAGAACAAGTTCACAGCAGTTTGTCACTCGATCGGATTACAATCCGATCGGGTGGCAATCCGTTTGGAACTGTTATGTTGAAAATTGTTTAAGTGTTGAAGTTCAAAACATCACGGGGTCGGGTGGCAATCCGTTTAATGTTCAAAACCTTAAAAGTAAAAGTTAAGTGTGGGACCAAGGTGCAAGCCGATCGGGTGGCAATCCGATCGGACGGCAATCCATCCCGGCGGCCTGATTGTCTTGTTACTTGGTTATTTTGATAGTTTTGTGGTTTTCTCAGATGGTATGATAACGTGCCAAACAACAGAAACCTCGTCCAGACTTAGTGACCCGATCGGACAGGAATCACCCTAGTCTGACCAGTTAACTGTTCGGGACGGTGTTTCATGTTTTACCCGAAATCAACAATCTCTTGGATAGAATCCAGATCTTTAACCAACACATCACTAAGAAGGAGTAGAAGATCAGAACAAGCTCCGATCCTATCGGTTTGAGTGCATTGAGTGTAAAAGAGTTGAAAGAAAGTTAGAAAACCATCTTTCAATCCTTTAAACCTTGAATATGTTCAGATCTAAGCAAGATTCTTGTTTATTCATGTGGAAATCATTCAGATCCAAGTTGCTCTTGGTGGATTAAGGCCAAAACATGAAGTTCGTAAGAACACCATGATGACATCATCCTAGAACACCTTGAATCTAGTGATTTCACGGTTAAAAGTTAAGATAAAAAGATAGAAAGGTGTAGGAGTGCGTGTAGATCAAGAAAGTACAAGATTTAGGTTGGAAACTTACAAGAATAGCGAGAAATCGGAAGAAATAGAGGCTAGAGCGAGCTTGGTCGAGTGGGAGCTGTCAACATCAAGTGATGTTGACATATGAGGGGTATTTATAGGGTTTCCTAAAAAGGAAAGTGGGGGAAAGTGAGGAGAAAGTGGCTGGTCGATCGGGTGGCAGCCCGATCAGGTGGCAACTCGATCGGGAGGCAACCCGATCGGGTGGCAACTCGGTCGGTTGGCCACTCGATTCAAGTGTTTGGCGAGACGAGTTTTGCTTATTCTATTCACGTGTTGAGCGTTGCGATGCGATAGAGTTTCTCATTCAAATTAGTTTTAATCCCAACTACTATATCTAACATACAATCATCATAATTAACTTGCGTTTAGCGTTTGCAATTCGATTGCGATTGAGTTACGATTGCGTTTCAATTACTCACCACATTATAAACATAAATAAGCATGCACAAGTAATACATAAATGGCACACACACGTAAAACAATATCCAGAACGCATAATTCGGGTTGCGAATGCGATTGCGATGTGATAAGCGAATAAGCGATAAACATGCGATAAATAACGATTAAATAGCGATAAATCCTCGATTATTACCAGTACTCCACATAATACAACTAATGCGATAAATAAAATATATTATCTACAAGTCAAAGAAGTCAAAACAGGAATTGAGCAAGGAGTGACAGATTGAAATTAGCAATCTTTTCTTCCTTTGACTTCAATCTTGACTTTGACATTGACTTTCGCAACACGGGGTGTTACAAAAAGCCTCGTGTTTTACATCTTCTGTTAAACTAGTCTTTATGGAACTATGGAACTTAAAACTTGTATTGTTTTGTAACATAACTTAAAACTTATGGTGATTTGTGACTTAACGACTTATGGTTTGTGATGTTTTAAACTTATGAATGGATGAACATCGTTTATTTTAATCATGTAGTTGTTTATTACTATTGTATGCAATGAAAACTGATCGAGTCACACCGCACGCTTCCGCAAAAAGACAGGGTGTGACAGTACACCCTTTTGTTTGCTTAGGATTTACACTAAGAGCTTAGTATAACATAGTGCCATACAAAACAATTTTTATACACTTGATGACACTTTTTAGATTCATAAGTTCTAAAGATTTGAATACCTTGAGATACTTTGAATATCCCCACTCACACTTTGAATCCCCAAAATCTCCAATACCAAATGATGCTCCGCATCTTTGGATTCTAAATCTTTGCATATCTTTCAATCATTCCAAACATACTCTACGGACTCCTGCGAAAGAATTTCGAGACGAAATTCCCTAAAGTAGGGGAGACTGTAACCCTTGTGCAAAATTTCGGGCTTTCAAAAACTTTTTCTTTTGGAAGCAATTCGTTAAATGATACTTAAACGTAATCCATTTAATGTAGCGTACACACCGGGACAAGGTCATAAGCTACACATACCCTAAATGCTCTTTACATAACTTAGATATAAGTTTTGAAGGGTTAGGAATCACAAAAACACGTATATATAAGTTCAGGGACCAGTTTTGACAAACTGCAAAAGTCTACCCGAACCCTTAGCATACGGACTGTATGTACAAATCCGAACATTTTCATTCTCAATAAAATCTTGTATTTTATTAATAAGAATGCAAAATTATCAATCGTGGTGCAATTTCGATCATTTTCGTGTTCGGTAAAGTCTTAGACGTTATTTGCGAAACGCGTTACCGTACAACCAAAAGAACCGACATCCACGACATTTCCCGGACAAAATCCAAGTTACATATGCCTAAATATTAGGTTAAAAGGGGTTAAAAATGACAAAACGCTACAATACAAGTCCATGGGCTAAATCTGCCAAAAAGCAAAACTTGGCCCCCAGACCTGCATACGGACCGTAAGACTCTAGGACCATACAGTCCGTAAACCAGTGCCAGCAGCAGAACTTTTTTCTTAGCCATCAAGTTCTGCCTCATTGCTTCATTTCTTGACACCTAGCTCGAAACTTCCACCTTCCTTCTGGTTAAGACACCTCACTAGACACTTGTGATGATCTTGAAACATATCCTAACACATTGCATGATCTTATTTCACCTCCACAACTATAAATAGCCATCCATTTTCACCATTTCAACTTGCTCATTCATTCATTCATTCTTCTCTAACCTGCTCTTGGAGCTTGTTTCCAATGTATGGAAACCTCCTACTGAGTTCTAAGCATTCCTAGAACACAAGTGTTCTTTCTTAGTCTCTTTTCATTATTTTGGCTATTTTGAGCCAAAAGTCAAACAGTTTGACTTTTTGTTTGACTTTCGGTTCTGACCATAATTGGTCAAGTCAAAGTTCAATTGAACTTTACAACGTGATCGTAATCACGAAGGTTATAATCCCTTGCGATTGCACCTTTTGATTACCATGTTTACTTCGCAAAACGACGAGTCAAAGTTTTGTTTATTAAAAGTCAAAGATGTGCATAAGTGCATTTTACGACGAAATGGTTTTTGGGTTTTAAAACTTAAAGTTTTGAAACCAAATCAGTTTTATAAACATAATTAGACATGTTCCAACATGTCTAACTCTTCGTTTCTAGTTTAGCGCTTATTTCTTTAGTCCTTAGTCGAGCGGTTCGACTACCGCCTTGACTTTCGAATCCGGCCCGTTTGGTCAACTTTAGGATCCGACCAAGACCTTTATTTTGACCATAGTATTTAGGGAATAACCTACTGAGGTTATACCTTATGGTCATATCGTTTGATTAGTTAAATGATGAGTTGATTATATATTCTTAAAAATGCTGAAAATACCCTTTTGCGCATAAAATAGTTTTGAACATATAAAAACATTGTTTTGACATCTAAACTGATTATACAACTTATATAAACTATTTTTGACTTACTAGACTCGTCATAGGTTGTATTTATCCATCTGAACCCATAGTTACGTTTACGGCCCGTTAAAGTGGCATAAACCACTTTAGCGAGTCGTAACAAGCAAAAACACATTGAAACACTTCCAAATCAGAACGTATGGTATTATGAACCATGTTATACAAGATCCAACTCTTGTTTGGTTTATATACCTCATTCTATCCGATCTCCCGTTTTCAAGTTTCAACACACTAACATGTAGTTATCCGATACACTAGGAACCATTTCAAACACTTGCACTGTAACAACCCGCGTTCAGAAAGTCAAAGTACAAGTCAAATTCAAAGTCACAGGAAGAAAAGATTGCTAATTCCAATCTGTCACTCCTTGCTTAACTACTGATTTGTGCTTCTTGACTTGTAATCGAACTCTTTATTTGATTTGCTTTAGTTGTATTATGTGGAGTATCTGTAATAATCGAGGTTTAATCGATGTTAATCGCTAATCTATTTATCGCTTTATCGCTAATCGCATCGCAATCACATTCGTAACTTGATTGATAGGTTCTGTATATTGTTTTACGTGTGTGTGTTATTTATGTGTTACTTGTGCATGTTCACTTTATGTTGTGGTGATTAATCGAAACACAATCGCAACTCTATCGCAACGCAATCAAATCCCAAATGCTAAACGCAAGTTATTCATGTTGATTGTATGTTAAATATAGTATTTGTGTGATTAGTATTTAATCGATCGCATCGTTTAATCGACACTCGCTTAAACGCATCGTAACACTCAACACGCAAAACGAAACATCAAAAACTAACTCGCCGGACCACTTCGATCGAATGACCATTCGATCAAATGACCATTCGATCGAATGGCCATCCAATCGGAGTGACATCCGATCCGACACTTGTGCTCCTTTCCTCTTTTGGTAACCTATAAATACCCCATGTCACATCATGAACAGTGATGTGCAGCTCTCTCGTTCGACCAGCGCCTCCAGCCCTCTTTTCTCTCTATTTCTCGAGATTCTTGTAAGTTTTCAACTCAAATCTTGTACATCTATCATCTACGCACACTTCTTCACTGTTTTCACCTTTGAATCTTAACTTTTAACCCTGAAATCAGCGGGTTTGGGGTGTTCTAGGATGATGTCATCATGGAGTTCTTATGAACTTCAAGATTTTGCTTCATTCCACCAAGAACAACTCAGATCCAGGTGATTTCCACATGTTTTAACACTGTTTCCGCATAGAACTAAACATTTTCATGATTAGAAGGATTGAAAGATGATTTCATAACTTTCTTTCAACTCTTTTACACTCAATACACTCAAAACCAATAGAATCAGAGCTCATTCAGGCCTTCCACTCTTCTCTAGTGATGTGTTGGTCTGAGATCTGATTCCTATCAACGAGACAACCGACTTAGCGGGTTAAACATGAACAACCGCCACGAGCAGTAAACTGATCGGACTGGGGTGATTCGACTTGACGAGGTTCCGTCGTTCGACACGTTGTCATACCATCTCGATCAAACCGCGAAACTTTCAAAACTTAACAAATTTTTCAAGTTTCAAGATCATCAGATTGTGGAGCGGATTGTCGTCCGATCGGATTGCCTTCCGATCGGATTGCCATCCGATCGAACGACAATCCGATTGGATTGCACTTGGTCTTCAACACTTAAACATTTTCATAATTTTCAAGATCATCAGTTTCTAACGGATTGCCATTTGATCGGAAGACCATCCGATTGAATGACCATCCTGTTGTGAACTTGTTCTCAACTGAAATGTCTCGCTAATCGGATTGTCATCCGATCGAACGACCGTCCGATCGGATGACCCTTCGATCGAACGACCTGAAAGGTAGAGATACTTCCTTAATTTTAAAATGCTACAATGAAAACTTCAAAGACATCATACACAAACACATCCATCCCAAATGAATGCCAATCCGACCGAATGGCCATCCGAACGGATGACCATCCGAACGGATTGACATCCGATCGAATGACCATCCATCCGGATTGTCATCCGATCGGATTGCCATTCGTCAGTCAGTCCACTCTTCACCGTTTAACGCGCCGTTCAATTGCTTATGCTATCGTTCTGTAATCAGGCTAACTTTCCAGCGCTCCCTTCAATCCAAGAGAGTGTTTATTTACTAAACACAATCTGTGAGTATACTCGAAACCTTTTTGCTTTACGCACTTTTGAGTGTTACATACGTTACTTATTCAAATCAAAATCGACACACAACGCAAACACTTTTATACGCTGACCGTTATTGCATGCTACGTGTTATTCGATGAATGCTTGTATGTTATGTTTATACAGTGATTGTTGCCTGACACCTTAGCAACGATAGTACTATAGTTTGGACTCAGCACCTGTCATGGATAGGGGTTGCTAATGGTTTTCTTCACATGTCACAGTGGTGATATGTGTTGCGCATTCTACAACTTGCAGTCATGTCTGTGCATATTTCATTGTCGATAACCTACTAGCTTCACTTTGCTACATGTTACATGCCGGTTACGCGTAAACGTTTTCGCTATCTATTATACTATTAAACTTGTATGCTCACCTTTACACTATGTGTATTGACCGCTATTTTAACGTATGTGACAGGTGCTTGAATGCTTAGGATGCTTTGCTTGCTCTTATGGAATCGAGTAGGAGGTCTAGAAACAAAAACAATTTATTTATGTCATGAGTTGTCGAAACAGTCTTATTTGTCTTTGAGATATTGGTCTGTAATGATTATTTGCTGAATATGTTATGGTATGGGACATGACTTATAAATATTTGGTAAAATTAGTTGTTATGGATTTCTCCTGGATAATCTGTTTCGCTCAGTGCTTCACCCCGATGTTTCTGCCATCTGTTGGGGTGTGACAGATTGGTATCAGAGCCATAACTATAGGGAATTAGGCAAGACTCGACCTAGTCCGGGTTGATGTCTTAGAAACGACCTAGTCTATAGTCTGAGAACAAACAGACCGCCTTGTGCGAACCCAGTCGGGGTTCTGCACGAGCCCATCTCTGTTATTCGATCGCCTCGCATTCATGCTATACTCTATCATTCTGCCTTTCCTAAGGCAGGCACGTTGCACTATTTTTGAAAACAAATGAGTAATTAAATCGAGACTAGGTGTGAAAACCGCAAACTCTCAATTGGATCGCTTGTTCGACCCCCTTTTTTACAATAAACAAGAGAATTTGCGTTGAATCAGGAGTGAAATCCGTACTTCGGCGCAATTTTCTCCCTCTATCTCGTGATTCTAACACACACAGAGGAGCGTAGTCGCTAAGTTAGGGGTGAAACCCGAATCTTGATGACTCGTTCCGCTCTCTATTTTGATTTTACAAAACTCGCACCAAGGTCTCGATGAATTCCAACGACTCGAATTACGTAAATAACCGAGAGGATACGTGTCATTAACCGCATGTCGGTGATAGAGCACAGTCTAGTAGGCCAAAACATACACTCGATGTCCTTGAGAATAGTTGAATCACTTTGGGTAGTCAATGTCTATCAAGCCGAGACGATTCATTTTCGCTTTCAAGCTTGCAATCGCTGATTTTTATGTGTGTTTTGATCCTGAGCCTGCAACTGCTGACTCTGTGATTTTATTGTGATTTGTCGCTTTTATATGAACTTTATGTGATTTATGTGGTTTTACATGTTTATGAGTTTTGATTTTTGGTGATTGTACGCTTTTAGCTTTTCGCTTTGATCGACACACAACTCGCACTGCACATCTATCCCAAAATGCTAACAAATCGCTTGCTATGTTACTAGCCATGCTACTCGATGTGTACTCAATAATCGCAATCACTACTCTAGAATGCGCGAACCTTGAATGATAGGCGAATACGTGCAAAATATAGTGTGTCCTCATGGTTGTTGTGCTCTATGTGCCTTATGTGTTTTTGTGCTCTACGTGCTTATGTGTTTCTGTGGTTTATGTGCCTTTAAGAATATGTGCTTATGTGATTAATCGTGTTCCTGAGCTTTATTTAGTCATAGTGCGTGTGAGGTGAGATTCGATCATATAGTTTCTGAATCCTGTAGCGAAGACTATTACAAACAATGTCGTCATTTGGATCGCACACTTCTCGCGCCGCCCGAAGAAACTTCGAGGACAAGCGTATCGCCTCTCTCGTCGCTAAGCAGATAGCGAAAGTCATTCCGCAGATTGTCAGTGAGCTGAATGAAAACGCTAGCAAGTCCTCTGAAGAGTCCAGAACTGACTCGCCTAAAGCTACTTTTAGCTTCAATGGTTCTATTCTATCGAAGTCACCCTGCACCAAAGCGGCTGTCCTGAAAACCTTCGCACTGTTAGCGCCACAGGCGTTTTCCAATCTAGGGCTCTGGACTGGTGGACTGCCGAAAGAAACAAGCGAGGGAATGATGCAGCTTACGGGCTTACGTGGGACGAGTTGAAGGACATCATGATGAAGGAGTTCTGCCCTCCCCACGAGCTTCAAAAGTTGGTGGACGAGTTCTCGCACATCAAACAAGAGGGTGGCGACAACGCTGGTTTAACTGCCCGCTTTAAGCAGTTGAGCATAATCTGTCCGGGCCAAGTTACTACCCCCGAAATCACCATCAAGAAATACATCTGTGCTTTACCGGATTGTGTGGCTGATTTCGTGCAAGCCGCGAAGACGTCAACAATTGAGGAAACCTTCTTGCTCGCTGCCGAGATTAACGACAAGCGAGTTAGGGCTGGTTACTTTGATAAAGCCTCCAAGAATCTTCACCAAGTTACCGCTGCTCCCACAGCTGAAACCGCCGCCACACCGCAAGTTTCAAAGTCCTCCCGCCGCAAGAGAAAGAACAACAACAATAGTAGCAAAAATTGTGCTGTCACAGCTGTCGCTCCTCTCCAAGCCGTACCTGCTCAACCGCAACCCCAGACCCGTCAAGTAGCGGCACCGGTAGCCAATGCACCGCCGGCCAAGTGTGCATATACTGGTCCTCACCTGCTCTACCCTACTTGTACCTATCATCATCCCGTGGGGATTGCTTGCAGATTCTGTGTTCACTGCAACCTGTACGGCCACTTTACATCTAATTACCGTACCGGTCCTCGTCAATATCCAGCTCCAGCTCAAGGTTAAGCTCCTGCTCAACAAACTCTCCTTCCTGCTCCTCAAGGCCAACAAGCAGCTCCTGCACCCGTGATCCACGCTAGAGGTTGCTTTGCATGTGGTGCTCCCAACCACTTTGCAAACATGTGCCTCAACAGGATAGTGAAGCAAGAGCCGCAACAGCAGCAGCCTCAATAGCAGCAACAGCAGCAGCCAGTAGCCCGCGGACATGCCTTCAACATCAACGCATGTCAGGCTCAAGCAGACAACAACGTGGTTAATGGTACGTTCATTGTGAATGGTATATATGCTTCGTGTTTATTTGATACTGGAGCCGATAACTGTTTTGTATCGTTTGAATTCGAAAAGCTCCTTAATCGTAAGCGCGCCCATCTCCCCTCGATGTTCGATGTTGAAGTTGCCACTGGAAGAACCGTTACTGTTCGTTCTGTCCTACGTGATTGTACTCTTGAACTCAACAATCACATTTTCCCTATCGACCTTATTCTGATGCAGCTTGGTAGTTTCGATATCATAGTAGGCATGGATTTTCTTCGCGAAAATCATGCTGAAGTCGTTTGTTTCGACAAAATGGTCCGTTCTCGCTCGCTAACGGTGATCAATTTTGTGTGTATGGCGAAACTCCTTCGAAAGGTCTCAAGCTCATGTCGTGCATCCAAGCAAGCAAGTATCTCCACAAGGAATACAGAGCTTTCTTGGCCCACATTGTAGTCGCGGAGAAGGAAAAGAAATAGAAGGCAATTGATAAGGTGCCTGTGGTTCGTGATTTTCCTAAAGTCTTTCTTGATGATTTACCTGGTTTACCCCCAAGTCGTGATATTGATTTTTGTATTGACCTCATTCCTGGAGCTAATCCTGTTGCTAAATCTCCTTATCGTCTCGCTCCGTCCGAAATGCGCGAACTCTCGAGTCAACTCCAGGAATTACTTGACAAAGGCTTTATTCGCCCTAGCACCTCTCCTTGGCGCGCACCAGTTCTTTTCGTTAAAAAGAAGGACGGGTCGTTCCGGATGTGTATCGACTATAGGGAGTTGAATAAGCTGATTATCAAGAATCGTTATCCCCTGCTCCGAATCAATGATTTGTTTGATCAATTGCAAGGTGCTACGTGTTTCTCGAAGATCGATTTACACTCAGGTTATCACCAGTTACGCATTCAGGAGGAAGATATACCAAAAACCGCATTCCGAACCCAATACGGCCATTATGAATCCGTCGTAATGCCCTTTGGTTTAACCAACGCACCCGCGGTTTTCAGAGATTTGATGAACCGTGTGTGTAAACCATTTCTTGACTGTTTCGTCATCGTGTTCATCGATGATAACCTTATCTATTCGAAGTCAAAAACCGAACATGCACAGCACCTACGTTTGGTTCTCGAATTACTCCAAGGGAATCGACTCTACGCTAAGTTCTCCAAGTGTGAATTCTGGCTAGAGGAGGTTCAATTCCTCGGTCACATCGTCAATAGTCATGGTATACACGTCGACCCCACGAAGATCGAAGCTGTTAAGAGTTGGGTTACTCCAAAATCACCATCCGATGTTCGTTCGTTCCTCAGATTGGCGAGCTATTACCGTCGATTCATCGCTGACCTTTCTAAAATCGCAGTTCCGCTTACTTCCTTGACGCATAAAGACAAGCCTTTTGTTTGGAGAACTGAAGAAGAGACTGTCTTTCAAACTCTCAAGCATATGCTCTGCAATGCTCCTGTTCTCGCTTTGCCCGACGGAAACGATGACTTCGTTGTCTATATGATGCCTCGAACCTCGGTCTTGGTTGTGTTCTTATGCAACGGGACAAGGTTATCGCATACACCTCTCGACAGCTCAAGATCCACGAGAAGAACTACACAACCCACTACCTTGAGCTAGGCGCAGATGTTTTTGCGTTGAAGATTTGGCAACACTACCTTTATGGTACCAAGTGTACGGTCTTCACCGACCATAAGAGCCTACAACACATCCTCAACCAAAAAGAACTGAATATGCGCCAACGCCGATGGGTTGAACTTCTCAACGATTATGACTGTGAGATTCGTTATCACCCTGGCAAAGCAAATGTTGTGGCTGATGCGCTAAGCAGACGAAGCTATTTGCATAGCGCTCGTAATACTCACGCCCAACACGACCTCGAAGCCTTGATCCGTGATGCCCAACACGCCTGCTTCGTTGAAGATACCATGCGAGAGGAAATGAAAAAGTGTGGAGCTGATTCACACTTTGTCACCAAATCGAACGGTATCTATTACTATCTAGATCGCATCTGGATTCCAAGCCGCAATAACCTTCGAGATATATTGTTGACTGAAGCGCACAAGTCTCGATATTCTATTCATCCTGGTGCTGACAAGATGTACCATGACCTTAGTCTACGGTACTAGTGGCCTGGAATGAAGAAGGATATCGCAATATATGTTTCGAAGTGCCTAACTTATTCAAAAGTCAAGGCCGAGCAACAAAGACCCTCTAGCTTGCTTGTGCAACCCGAGATCCCGATGTGGAAATAGGAGAGCATAGCCATGGACTTTATAATGAAACTCACGCGTACACCATCAGGTCACGATAGCATCTGGGTTATCATCGACCGTTTAACTGAATCTGCTCATTTTCTACCGATACGAGAAGACTACAAGGTAGAACGATTTGCCCGAATCTACACCGACGAGATCATCTGTCGACACGGGACGCCTCGTGATATCATCTCTAACCGTGATGGTCGGTTTACCTCGCTTCTTTGGGAAACGTTTCAATCTGCTCTCGGTACTACTCTCAATCTCAGTACCTCTTTTCATCTCCAAACCGACGGTCAGACTGAAAGAACGATTCGTACCCTTGAAGACATGCTTCGCTCGTGTGTCATAGATTTTGGTGGTAATTGGGACGCGCACTTACCTTTGGTCGAATTCCCGTACAATAACAATTATCATTCTAGCATTCAAATGGCACCATTCGAGGCATTATACGGAAGGAAATGCTGATCGCCGATTGTGTGGCATAAGATCGGAGATGCACAAATAACCGGTCCTGAGCTGCTGCAAGAAACGACTGACAAGATCCTCCAAATTCGAAACAATATGTTGAAAGCTCGGAGTCGTCAGAAAAGTTATGCCGATAGACGCTGCAAGCCCCTTGAATTTGACGTTGGCGATCACGTACTCCTAAAGGTTTCACCTTGGAAGGGTGTGATCAGATTCGACAAGAAAGGAAAGCTCGCGCCTCGATATGTTGGACCCTTTAAAATTCTGGAAAGGATTGGAAAAGTGGCCTACAGACTCGAGCTACCGGAGGAACTTAGCAACGTCCACCTGACTTTCCATGTTTCGAACCTCAGAAAGTGTCTGACTGAGCAGAATTTACAAGTGCCACTTGAGGATCTACAAGTGGACGAAACATTACACTTCGTGGAGAAGCCTGTCGAGATCATGGACCGAGAAACCAAGAAGCTCATGCGCTCAGGCATTCCCATTGTGAAGGTTCGTTGGGAAGGAAAACGCGGCTCAGAGTTCACCTGGGAACTCGAAAGTGACATGAAGGCGAAGTATCCACAGCTGTTTGTTATGCCTACGGCCTGAATTTTAGGACGAAATTCCCTAAAGTAGGGGAGGCTGTAACAACCCGTGTTCAGAAAGTCAAAGTACAAGTCAAACTCAAAATCACAGGAAGAAAAGATTGCTAATTGCGATCTGTCACTCCTTGCTTAGCTACTGATTTGTGCTTCTTGACTTCTAATCGAATTCTTTATTTGTTTTGCTTTAGTTGTATTATGTGGAGTATCTGTAATAATCGAGGTTTAATCGATGTTAATCGCTAATCTATTTATCGCTTTTTTGCTAATTGCATCGCAATCGCATTCGCAACTTGATTGATAGGTTCTGTATTGTCACACCCCGACCACGTGGGACAACCAAACGTGGCGGAAACGTCGGGGGGTGTTGTAACAGAATTAGTTGTTTCAAAATCATGGCATACAAAGTTATATTTTATTTATTAACAAGAGTGTTACATTGTCTCAAAAACAGGAAATAAAGAGTTCAGAACATAATTAATCTAATTCTATCTTCATTTTAAATCTCTAAGGCACAGGTCCTCCCTAGTGTCATGATCATCGTCCTACGCAAAAGCTCCTGAAAACACATGTGAAAATAGGTACGTCAGCATAAAAATGCCTGTGAGATACATAGGTTTTGTGAAAATAGGATTCATGACTTGAGTTTAAAGAAAACGTTTAATAACAGTCAGTCATGAACCTTGTAAATTGTTTTGTTTTGTAAATCGTATGAAGAGCGATAAGATCAGATGATATGTATACGTTAAAGAGTAATACATGGTTAAATACATAACCAAGTAAAATGAGTTGGGTAAATGAAATTGTTTGTAAAGTAATGTCTTGTGGAAGATATGTTATTTGTCTAAATTAAAATGATTCAAATAAAGCTACGATATGTAATACCATACAAGCACTTATATATAGGAAGTACCAGCGGCGTATCCACCATACTTGTATCATATTACACACGTTTCGTTACTTAAATCACTTAAACCAAACCACCAATGTATAAAGTCCAAGTTTAAACCAATTGTCAAAAAGTCCTTGTATAAGCCATGTCAAATGTTAAGAAGTCCAATTGTAGTCAAGTAATGTATAACAAATGTTATGTATTGTAAGTAAAGTATTATCACATAATACAAATGTAGAAATGTACAAAACAAAGTATTTTGAATAAATCAAAAAGTTATGTTTTGCATAGTAAATGCATGTTACATTGATACAAACATTTATGTGGTAAGTTAACGCATACATTCAAGCCTTGAGACAGTTGGATAACCCTAAGTCAAGGTAATCAAAAGAAATGTTTTCGGATTCAGTCAGTCCTTACATCCAAACAAACCCGGGATGTCAGGAATGGGATTTGTCAAGTCCTATGGTACCACTACTTACTACCGAGTGGCTTAGCTAATGTTAATGAACGTATATAAGTCCCGTTTGTGCAAACCAAATGTTATAGCAAATGTCGACATGTTATATGAAAAACAATGTACTAAGTATGCTAAGTCAACATACAAAGCAGAAAATTCTTGTAAATCAATGTGCTAGCATGCTATCAGTCAACATACGTAGCAGAAATGTAAAGTAAAACGATGTACTAGGTATGCTAAGTAAACATATGTAGCGAAACAATGTAATGTAAATCATGTACTAATAGTGTACTAATGAGCATAGCAAGTATATGATGTGAAAAACAAGAAAAAGCACGAAAGTAACAAGTAGGCACATGTGTTTCATCCCAAAACAGTTTGGAAAAATAGTAAAGGATGGGGTTCAATGTACTCACTTGGGATTGCTTTGAAGTCCTTGTATAACAACCAAACAATGCTAGAGATCACGGATATCAAACGGCACCTAATATAGGTAACTATGTTAATATACCGGACCTAAATCAGAGGATTGGATAGGATGAGGGTTCGTCAACCAAACGAGTTATGGAGACTCGTGTAATATGGTTTAACAAAGCCCATATACTAAAATGAAACTTAACCTAAGTGCTTACGACCCATTACGACCCGTTTAGGTAGCTTATGCTACTTTAACGCGTCGTTCGCGTAAAACGCGTTTGGAACGCCTAACGTCGTGACCATAAGGTATAACCTCGGAAGGTTATTCCCTATACGACTATGGTCACCTAGTGTGTTTGGTCGGATCCTAATGATCGACCAAATGGGTCGGGTTCGAAAGTATAAGCGATTGTTTAGATTGCTTACCTTACGACCCTATATAAGCACTATACTAAAAGTGACGAGCTAAGCATGTTAGAACATGCTTAACTAAGTTTAGAAAACAGGTTCGGTATCAAAACAAACGGTTTTGATACCTATGAGTAGTTTGGTTACAAAATACACAAGAATGCGCATTTTGGACGAAACTACGACTCGTCACTGAGCCTAGATAACGTGGTAATCAGTAGGTGTAGTCAGTATGGACTATAACCATCGTGATCACGCTCACGTTATGAAGTTCAAACGAACTTCGTGTTGACCATAAACTGGTCAATGCAGAAAGTCAAACAAAGCTTGACTTTCGGACTCGAAAAGCGAATAAAAGAACGAAAGAACACTTACGAAGGGTCCCCGAAAGCTAATCTTGATCCAGGAGCTCAGGTATGAAGCAATGGCATCAACTTAGAGCTTTTAGATCAGATTTGTGGGTTTTACACCAAAATGGGGGGGGTATTTATAGGATATGCAAGACCGTTAGGATCGTTTCTTGAATATCGTGCCTCGATCTAACCCGTACACTTGTCGAAATGTTGTGGTGGCTTATTTTGCCCCCACCATAGGGATTTGACACGTGGCGTTGCCCTTTGGAGGTTTGAAAGGCTGTTGCAAGTGGATTAAAACATTGAATCTGGTCTGGGAGGCTGACGCGGGCCGTGTAAGAGTTCACCCTGGGCTTACGCAGGCCGCCTGGGAGTTCTGATCTGCAACCAACTTTCAGAAATGACAGTTTAGGTCCCTGTTGTGGTTTGGGGCCATTTCCGACATGTTTAAGGCCTGTTAAGCCATCTTTAAGGCCCTAAAATGATGCTCAAACATTGAGGGCATGAAACATGCTCAAAAATATGCCGGATGTTGGTTCGTTTGGTCGTACTATCGCGATGTTCGCTTAATTACGACGGAATGCGCATAAGCGTGAAAAACGATCTAAAATGCGCGACGAATGGATTTTTCTTATGCCAAACACTAAGGCATAATATTATGATGCTTACATAAATTCTTGGATGTCCGGATGTATTCAGAACGTAAGTTATGCGCGAAAATGCAAACTTATGCACTTTTTGACACTTTTAGTCCTTGAATGATCCAAAAGTTTATTTTAGCACACCGAACCCCTCAAAGCCTATTTCTAAGCTATGTAAAGGATATTTATGGTGTGTTTTACTTATGGTCATGTTCCGGAATGTCTGTTACAGTTCAAATTGGCATACTTTCGCAGTTTGTCAATTTTCGTCCCTGTAGGCGAATTAACTTGTTTTTGCCATACCAAAGCCTTCAAAACTTATTTCTAAGTTATGTAAAGGTTATTTAAGGTATGTTAAGTATATGTTGATGTTCCGGAGTATTTGTCGCATTAAACTGAGTACGTTTACGCACCAGTTTGCGTATAATTCTCCAGAAAGCAATGTAGAGTTTGAAATTGAACAAAAGTCAAAACATGAAAAATGTAAAACATAATCAAACAAACATTGGGATCAAATAACATTGTTTTATTGTTAACTGAACTGTTCATAATGATTTCGAGCACAAATGTTACATGTATATTGTTTTACATGTGTGTTCTATTTATGTGTTACTTGTGCATGTGTACTTTATATTTGTGGTGATTAATCGAAACGCAATCGCAACTCTATCGCAACGCAATCAAATCGCAAACGCTAAACGTAAGTTATTTATGTTGATTGTATGTTAGATATAGTATTTATGTGATTAGTATTTAATCTATCGCATCGCTTAATCGACACTCGCTTAAATGCATCGCAACGCTCAACAGGCAAAACGAAACATCGAAACCTAACTCGCTGGACCACTTCGATCGAATGACCATTCAATCGAATGGTCATCCATACGGATGACCATCCGATCGGATGGCCATCCGATCGGAGTGACATCCGATCTGACACTTGTGTTCCTTTCCTCTTTTGGTAACCTATAAATACCCCCTGTCACATCATGAACAGTGATGTGACAGCTCTCTCGTTCGACCAGCGCCTCCAGCCCTCTTGTCTCTCGATTTCTCTCGATTATTGTAAGTTTTCAACTCAAATCTTGTACATCTATCATCTACGCACACTTCTTCACCGTTTTCACCTTTGAATCTTAACTTTTAACCATGAAATCAGCAGGTTTAGGGTGTTCTAGGATGATGTCATCATGGAGTTCTTATGAACTTTAAGATTTGGCTTCATTCCACCAAGAACAACTCAGATCTAGGTGATTTCCACATGTTTTAACACTGTTTCTGCATAGATCTAAACATTTTCATGATTAGAAGGATTGAAAGATGGTTTCATAACTTTCTTTCAACTCTTTTACACTCAATGCACTCAAAACAATAGAATCGAAGCTCATTCAGGCCTTCCACTCTTCTCTAGTGATGTGTTGGTCTGAGATCTGATTCCTATCAACGAGACAACCGACTTAGCGGGTTGAACATGAACAACCGTCATGAACAGTAAACTGATCGGACTAGGGTGATTCCCACTTCGGTCGGATGACTTGGACTTGACGAGGTTCCGTTGTTCGACACGTTGTCATACCATCTCGATCAAACCGCGAAACTTTCAAAACTTAACAAATTTTTCACGTTTCAAAACGATCAGATTGTGGGACGGATTGCCATCCGATCGAACGACAATCCGATTGGATTGCACTTGGTCTTCAACACCTAAACATTTTCATAATTTTCAAGATCATCACTTTCTAACGGATTGTCATTCGATCGGAAGACCATCTGATCGAATGACCATCCTGCTGTGAACTTGTTCTCAACTAAAATGTCTCGCTGATTGGATCGCCATCCGATCAAACGACCGTCCGATCGGATAACCGTTCGATCGAACGACCTGAAAGGTAGAGATACTTCTCTGGTTTTAAAATGCTACAACGAAAACTTCAAAGCCATCATACACAAACACATCCATCCCAAACGAATGCCAATCCGACTGAATGGCCATCCGAATGGATGACCATCCGAATGGATTGACATCCGATCGATTGACCATCCGTCCGGATTGTCATCCGATCGGATTGCCATTCGTCAGTCAGTCCACTCTTCACCGTTTAACGCGCAGTTCAATTGCTTATGCTATCGTTCTGTAATCAGGTTAACTTTCCAGCACTCCCTTCAATCCAAGAGAGTGTTTATTTACTAAACACAAACTGTGAGTATATCGAACCCTTTTTGCTTTACGCACTTTTGGGTGTTACATACGTTACTTATTCAAATAACAATCGACATACAACGCAAACACTTTTATACGCTGACCGTTATTGCATGCTACGTGTTATTTGATGAATGCTTGTATGTTATGTTTACACAGTGATTGTTGCCTGACACCTTAGCAACGATAGTACTATAGTTTGGACTCAGCACCTGTCGTGGACAAGGGTTGCTAAGGGTTTTCTTCACATGTCACATTGGTGATATGTGTTGCGCATTCTACAACTTGCATTCACGTCTGTGCATATTTCATTGTCGATAACCTACTAGCTTCACTTTGCTACATGTTACATGCTGGTTATGCGTAAACGTTTTCGCTATCTATTATACTATTAAACTTGTATGCTCACCTTTACACTATGTGTATTGACCGCTATTTTAACGTATCTGACAGGTGCTTGAATGCTTAGGATGCTTTGCTTGCTCTTGTGGAATCGAGTAGGAGAGTCTAGAAACAAAAAAAAATTATTTATGTCATGAGTTGTCGAAACAGTCTTATTT